>NW_026125507.1:0-200644 GCF_943737965.1 Phodopus roborovskii | reverse complement strand
TCTTCTGATTGCTGGTGGGAGTACAAACTCGTACACCCATTTTGGAGTTCAGTATAGCAGTTCCTCAGGAAAATGGGAATTAGTTTACCATCCCCTTTCTTAGACATATTCCCAAATGATCAACATCCATGCAAAAAGACATCTCACTAGCTATGTTGATAGCAGCATCTTTTGTAATAGCAAGAACCTGAAGCAACCTAGATGCCTCTCAATTGAAGAATGGATAAAGAAGATATGGCACATCTTCACAATGGAATACTACTCTGCAGAAAAAAAAATAATGGAATCTTGAAATTCACAGGCAAATAGATGGCTCTTGGAAGTAACCATTCTAAATGAGGTAACCCAATTGCACAAAACACATGTACACAGAATATACTCACTCATATATGGATTCTAGAGCTAGATCAATGGATCACCAGCCTATAATTCACACCACCAGTGAAACTAGGATACAAGTTGTATTCTAAGAAATTCATATAAAGTCCCTTGCTATGAAGGTTGAAAGGAGAACTCCCCCAGAGCACATGCGAGGTTGGGGGGTCACAGAATGTAGAGAGAATTGGGAGAAAGAGAGTGGGAGGAGGAAAGTGAGGTGATCCTATGAAGATTGAGTCAGGTAGGAATAGAAGACAGAAGATAGAGAGAATGAGAGTGAGAGAGAGGGAGAGAAGAAACAGCATAAAAGCTGGAGCCATTAGTGGTTTAAAGAGAAAAACTGAATCTAAATAAATGTCTAGGGAGACTCACAAACCTGTTGCCAACTAACAATTTGAGCAAATCCATGGAAAGGCTACCATAAATTCCCTTAATGAGTATACTGAGATCAACAACTACCTTATTCACCATCAGGGAACCTCCTCTAGTACTGATGGAAACAGAAGCAAATACCCATACCTAAACACTGGGAGTGGAACTAGCATGTAGGATGCAAGGGAGAGGAAAAGACCAGGTTGTAGAAACATACATACAGCTGACCTGAACAAGGAATAGATAACAGGCTCCTCTACACTGATAACTTGGCATCCAAAATGGGACTGACTCAGGTGTCTCTGAATATGAGTCTCAGCCAGAAGGACTGAGCAGTCTTAGGGACCTCAGAGAGTGGATCCAGGATGCATTGTAGTGCAAAAAAGGAACTTGTAGACACATGAGAGACCTTTAACCCAGAAACAGGAGAGAAGTCCTAGCCCCTACTTCAATTGACTTGACAGATATCCATGACCCCCACCCAGGATGGCATTGCCATTCATGTGGATTTGGGGTTGGGGAATGGATGGAGGATGGTCAGGGTTCATGAGAGGGGGCAGCGGAGGAATGGAGGGAGGGAGAGGGAACTGGTATAGATATGGAAAATAAAAATAAGAAAATTTAAAAAACAAAACAAAGAAACAAAAAAAATCACCCAGGCCAAGAACTAACAGGTTGCTGGTAATGCAGAACACCAGGGTAAACAGCACCAGCTCTTCCTGGTGCAGAAGTCCTAAGACATGTTCATCCAGGAGCCATGCTGTGTTGTTGATGGGCTAGGTGCATACTGCCTGCTTTGGGCAGTCAGAGAGAGAGGAATTCTGAATCCCTAGCAGCAAATGACCAAAAGTTGCTCCCGGCCCATCCCTCCTCTCCTCAGGTGTCAGTGACTGTGATCGTAGGGACCGGGGGTGAGGGTGGGGAGGAGGATAAGGGAGTTTTTGGGGAGAATAACTTTGGGAAAGATTTTTATCTCAACTAAAAAAAAATACAACTAATAAAATAGATGGTAAATAGATGTGATGGGTATGTGCAAACTTGTTACAATCAGTCTGAAGCAAAGAAGTCAAAGTAAGATAACAGTGGTCTAGTAGACAGGTCAAAAGGCCTGTAGATTTATAGGTCAATGCAACTCAACAAAACTGCACAGATAACATCAAAAGGAACTTCAGGTGTTATGAGTATGATTCCAATTCACTGGGAAATATAACGTAGAACAGGAAAAAAGGCTTGGCCAGATCCATAAGAGTCAAAAAGAGAAAAATAAAATTAAAATAATGAAAGATAACATAAAAGGAGAGCGATTTTACCCTACATAATCCGAATGAGGACCCAACAGTTAAGAGAGTAGAAGTTACAGAAAGGCTCAGGGGAAAAGGACTAATGTGGGAAAGAATGTACAGCAGGAATTAAATAAATAAGATGTTCATTTAAGGCATGTACCTCTGAGCAAGCGTCACCGACCGGAAAAAGAAAAAGAAAAAGACAAAAGGAGAGATTTTTCTATGCTAGGGATGTTCGAGAAAATCAGAGAAACAGACTACAGGCAATGTAAAAAGATATAGAGTTTCAAAGAAAAGCATAAAAAAGTAAGAGACAAGATGGAAACCATTGTGGGCTCTCAATCCACAAATATAAATTTAAGATTAGGGCGACATGAGTTATAAATTCTGAACCTACTAGGGTTAATAGTTTAAAATTTCTGTTTATTTCTGCCGGGAAAAATATGTACTTGGTAAAAAGGTCCATCTGTGTTTCCTGTTAGGAACCTGTTTTATTTCATGAATCATAGCTAAAATAAAAATGTGGTTTAAAATGTTTTTGCTATATAATGCTAATAGCCCTTAGCCCAAAAATTTACCTCTGAGTGCTGGTCATTAAATTCAGATTATCAGCAAATCAGATATCTTTTTAATGTAGGGGATGACATTAGTACTGTTTTTTATGTCTAAAGCTGTTAAAAATTGAAACTAGTTAAAAAGTTACAATTATTAACACTGAAATAACATAAATTAACATGCACCAAGCGTGTAACAATAGATTTTAATATATAAAGTGTGCTTAAATTAGACATCACAAAAAGAAATGCTGGAAGTTGAATTGTTGTATAAAACAGTTTTTAAATGTTTAAATTCAGAAGGCTACATCATATTTGTAGCGTTTTTTACATTGTTAATGTATTACTTAAACCAAAGGGCTGAAATTTGAGATCACAGCCATACACTGTATGTACTAACTTTAAAAATGGAGATGCTCATTTTTTTTGAGCAAAATCAAGGCAATCCGCCCTGTTTTTGCTAAATTTTGTGAGCAGTGTAAGTTACTGTGATAAACTGAGTCACATAGCTGTTTTATGTTTCCAGTGAGTTTGAACTTAAAACTGTATTTTTAAAGGTAAATGTGACAATGCAAAGTTCTAGTTTTATAAAAGCTGGACCAAGAAAGGTTAAGAAACACAAGTTAATGTAACTTATAGATTAACTGTTGGTTATAGTCAAACTGGTATTAATGATTAATAAAGGAATAAAATCACTATGTCTCCCTATACATATAGCAAAGCAAGTAACTTACATCCAAATCATCTATTAAGACCTACCTAGAAAAACTTCTATACTACAGAGATCTTTAGAATAAGGCATTTAAATGTTAACTAAAAAAGTTGTAATAACATCAAACAAAGATTACAGAACCTAACAATGACCTAAGGTCTCTAAAGAACATTGTGAAAAGGGCAGCATGAACCGTTATGACATGGACTGGGGGCAAGATGCTCAAAACACAATGCCTGATGCTAGATAGGACCCAGGCTCAGACTGTGTTGTAGGGTACTGGATAATTGTCTGTGCCACCTTTACCTAGAAAATAAATCAGATCTTTTCCAAGTCCTAGTTACACAGGGAAAACAAACAAGCAATAAAAAATAAGCAAACCAAAATTCTCACATTATGTACTTGGTGAAAACCCTCCTCAATGCCATAGACACTTGGATGGTAGGAATATAAGGAATGGTCCTTGCCGTTTTATTTAATATGGCTCCCAAATAAGGATCTAACAATACAAAGACATAAAGAAAACTCCTTAAAGTACAATTATTTGTTAATTATGCATACAGGTGCTCTGCCTGTATATATCTGCAGGTCCAAAGAGGGTATCAGATCTCATTATAAGATGATTTTGAGCCACAATGTAATTGTTGGGAATTGAACTCAGGACTTCTAGAAGAGCAGCTAGTACTCTTAATCTCTGAGCTATATCTCTAGCTCAAGACATATAAGTCTTAAAGATATAACAATAATTTTGATAATGAAAAATTCAGAGCTTAACTTTTAATTGGGAAGTTCTGAAAAGCCATCCAGGAGTGACTCCCGAGCCATTTCGCACAAGCTCAAGGATTTACATTTATTTGGGATGTCATCTATGTGTAAATGTGAAGGACATTTCATCAGGACAAAGGTACTTGACCAGTCTATAAATGGATCTCTCATGACAGAAGAAAAATGTACAAGATTCTAACCCAAATCTGTCATTTTTGCTAGACTAAAGGCAGGTGCATTCCCGCTGTTTTACAGATACCCAATTATCGCGGTTAAATAAGGATCAGGATAAACAAATAAGTTGAATAGATGTTTATTC
This sequence comes from Phodopus roborovskii, assembly GCF_943737965.1. Taxonomy (NCBI): domain Eukaryota; kingdom Metazoa; phylum Chordata; class Mammalia; order Rodentia; family Cricetidae; genus Phodopus; species Phodopus roborovskii. The sequence goes on along the minus strand of NW_026125507.1, from coordinate 196,261 downwards.
AGGGAGAAATAACTTAACCAAGACAGATGAACAATTGGAAAACTCAACCAGATCCCTCTTCTGTCTGAGTCATGCTAGCAAGAGAGCTTTTCCTGGCTCTCCCTCTGACCTCCTTCCACAGGTCACTCTGCCCATGGCTCCATGCCCTACTCAGCGTAGTAAAAGCCACAGAAGGACTATCTCACTACACCCAGTATCTACTTTTCTATAATACAGATTTATGCACAGATTGGTGATGATAATATATCTAAAACATTTATAGTTATTTTCTACAACATAGCTTATATATAGTTTCAGAGTATCAAATGTTGTAAAGCTAGGGATCCACTTTACGGTCAAAAAAGGACTGCCTACAAGCACAAATTGAACCCGCACAGCCAATGGGAATCTTCAACAGGGTGCATAAACTAATGCCTCTGGATATTATTACCATTCCCAAATCCCCCTCCTTTTTCTAGTATTTTTACCCTTCTTGGGCCCAAGAAAACACACTGAAAAGTAAGCAGAAAGTAGTGGCATGAAAGAACACTTTTCACCTTTTTTCTTGTTGGAGATGCTATATCAAAAGAAATCCCTATACATAGTGGGCAAGGTGACTGGGAACCTGACACCAAAAACACCAGAATTCATTTAGCTATTGAGGCCCAAAATTGGGCCCCTAATGTCAATACAAAAGAGGGAATGTGATGGAAAATATAGAATTAAAAGGTATAAAATTAGGGCTTATTGCAATAGGAAAAAGGAAGAGAATAAGAATTCCCGCTAGCAGATAAATACCTGACTACAGAGTACAGAGGCCCAGATCCTGTTCTCAGGAGAAGTAAAACTTAAGAAAACTTCCAACCTCTCGGGGTGTGCTTATCATTGTTATATAAACAAGTGACAGATACTATTAACTTAGGATCCATGATGACCTTGTAAATAAACTTAGACTCTATGAATCACTTGATCTTGGAAACCTGGAATGAGACTAGTGGTCTTAATCCTTCCTTTCTGTTTACACTGCTAAAAACCCTCCAAAATTTTAAGCCAACATTACTTTTCTGGGGAGAGTGAGGTCCCAGTTGGTGGATTTTTAGGAATAAAATTCTGTTGTTTTTGAGTTTGGAGTCACTTGTGGGAGGTTGAGGAAACCCATAGGTATAATAGTAACAAGATGCTCAAGGAGGCTTTATGGGCTATAGAACTCCAGGTGACAGCTATTTGAAAATCAAAACACTGATATGTCAGAGATATGCCTATTATTTCTTTCATTTTTTGCAGTGTTTTTGAGCTGTGCAAATACGTCTAAAATGCTAGACGAAGCCCACAAAAGAAGGGGAATTCAGAAAATCGAACATTTATCAAAGGCATTAGTTTGTAGACCCTGTTGAAGATTCTGACATCAGCTGGACTGGTTCACCATAAGTCTAGGCAGAACAATATTCAGAGTAGGTTGTAGTTAGCTCATCTGACAGAAGCACAAATTGGCTGCCAAATGTTCAAAGTGGGAACAGAAGTTAAAATGTATATATTTAATTGGAACTCTTAGTTCCTAACTCTTTAGTGAACAACAAGGACAGGAAGATCAGGGGAAAATCTATCCTCAGGTTATTTTACTATCTGCTGTGATGGGAGATGTCATACTCTATATGTTTCTCATACTGGTTAATGAATAAAACAATGTTGGCCAATAGAAAAGGAGGATAGTAGGACTAGGAGACAAGGAGGAAAGAGGAAGTAGAAGGAGGAGTCAAGATGGAGAGACCTGGGAGGTGACCAGAAGTCTGACCACTCCCCCTTAAGGAGACAACGTGGAAACACATAGACATGGGGTTAATGATTAAGACAGCTTAGCCTATAAGCAGTCATGAATGGCAACAGAATTGTATCTCCAATTCAGAGTCTTGATGTGATAACGAGTTTGGTGTAGGCGGGACAAGACTTTGTGGTGGGAGGGAAAACCCTTACTCCTTACAAATAGTGCCCAAGTGGTTAATAAGAACTTGTACTTAAAATTTAACAAAAGTTCAAAATAAGGATTTAGAAAAAAAGAACAACAAAGACAAACAAGGTTTCTTGGTAGCAGCATTTTTCTTGGCTGACTGTGTTTTGCAAGAGACAAGCAGATATTTGCATGTATCTCTTAAGGGAGGATTCCTGACTCAGCAGGAAAAATGCTCTGACATTTAGGAAGCACTGCAAATAATTTATTGGTGTATACACAGCTTGCAATGACAGTGAGCACATCTCTTGGCCGGAAGCATGGAGACCACAGCAAGGTGAACACAGTTCTCAGTGCAGGCAGTAAAACAGACAATCGCCAACTCTTGATAACTGTGGCAGAAACTTAAAGACTTTCATTTTAGCAATGTTGTTGTTTACAGATAAAAGACTCAGGGCTGTGAAAAAGATAAAGATTTACAGTAAAGACAGATTCATATTAAGAAAAACCTCCAAAGGTTTACAGTGGTTTTAAAATATATGTAGACATGGGAAAAATAAAATAAAATGGTTTTTTTAAAAGACAGAGAAATAGCTGGGTATATGGCACACACACCTTTAATCTGAGTACTACCCAGAGACAGAGGCAAGCAGATCTCTGTGATTAGCAAATTAAACCTGGTATGCAGAGGAATTCCAGGACAGATAAAAGTTACAAAATAAAAAGTAAAAGAAACAGAGTAGTAATTAAAGCTATAAAGATGAAAAGCTCAGAGAGATCCTGGTTACTATATGGTATTATATTGTCTTTGCATTGTTTGACTGCTGGGAGGAAATAACCAAGCAACAATGCTGCTGAATTAATTCAATTTATGTATTTTAAAAATGTTTTGACTCCAAAAATTTAAGTCCAAGGACAAGTTACTGGGGAAAAGGATTTCTATTTTTTCTTTTCGACAGAAAATAAAAAGCTATGGATTCCTTCCAGACTAACGCGGTTTGATCAAGCCAGACACCCTGAAACAGAATTCCTGGTGATCCAACATTCAAAACAGCTTGAACAAGGCAGCATTGCAGAGCTACAGCCAGGATTTCTGTATCTTCATAGGATCCCCATAACAGTGCCCCTTACAGCAGGAAGTAGTTTGAAAAAAAAAAAAAAGACTGCCTCAAATCCCCAAATATTGTTTATAAATGTTTGTTTTTTCATTTAAATATGGTTGGTTATAAATGGTTAATGATCATAACCAATATGTTTTTAAAGGTAAAAAAGGGAATAATTGTATAGATATGAATACTTTGTTTTGGAATGGATTTTCATTTATTGATACATTTTTTTGGTCAATTTTGTGATATGTCTATTTCTCCTCTTGTTTAGGTACTGTGTTTATATAGCTCATTTAAAAATGTAATGTATAATTCAATACAAATTTTAAATAGTTACCTATAATAGTCAAAACTTACAGCTAAGTGATTTCTATTTTCTAGATATGTGGAGATGTGTTTGACATGAATAGGCATTTTTCAAACCTTTCAAAGACCTACAGAATAGGGCATTTAAAATGGTTTAGGGTTTTTCTTGGACAGTGAGACATGAATACTCCTGGCAACACCGCCTATGTCAGAAAGGAAGATGGACGCCAAAGAAACATGTATGGAGTTTGCTTCCAGTATGGCAAGACTAGCCATTTGGCCAAGATACTGCTCTTGTTGGACTTTTGTGACTTTATACTGTATAAACTGACATTCAGGACCCACAGAAATGTGACTGCTGGATTCAAGATGGACATTGCTACAGAGTTCATGCTTCATGGATGTGTCTTCCAGACAGTCTGCCGGACACAAAGAAAAGTGACTGACAAACTGCCAATACAAGAAGACAGTTTAAGGTTTCCTGCTTTGCTGGGCTGAAGATGGAAGATTACGAAAGAACTTTGGGTGACCAGGCAGTGAGTTGTCTCTGTCTTTTCTAGAGTTTATCTACTATCCTTCTGTGTTCTTTGAAGGATTTGAAGGCAGATAGTTATGGTTATAGATTTCCTTCTGTTAGGAGTAATGATAAAGTACATATAGGACTTTTGACTCACAAATATAGGATAGATGATAGGAATAAGTTTCTTAAATCTTGCTAAATGTTAATGGACTAAATAGTGTTAACTGTGATTCTTATTTGACCACTGTTGTGTTATATATTTTGCTATGTTAAGGTTAAAACCCTTCTTTTAATTTAGACAGAAAATAGATGTTGGGAGATGTCATTCTGGTAATATGTTTCTCCTACTGGTTAATGAATAAAGCACTGTTTCCCAATAGAAAAGGAAGAAAGGAGGGACTAGGAGACAAGGAGGAAAGAGGAAGCAGTGTAAGGAAGAGTCAAGATGGAGAGAAACGGGGAGACCAGAAGCCTGCCCCACTCCTGGTAAGGAGACCATGTGGGTAATACATTGAAATGGGTTAATAAGACAGAGCTAGCCAATAAGAAACAAGTAACTGCGCCAACAAGAATTGTATCTAATACAGAGACTCAAGGTTTGTTAATTGGGGCTGGAATGTAGTCGGGACAAGACTGGCTGCAAGGAGGAAAGAACCTTACTCCTTACAATCTGCAGTCCTTTTGACCTATAAGAAGTGGATCCAAGCACTATGACATTTGATCCTCTGAAGCCAATATAAACTGTGTTATATAAAAGGACATAAAAGATTTAGATATATTACCATTACCAATCTATGCTGAAATCCATATTGTAGAAAAAGTACATGTTGGGTATTTGTAATAGAGCAGGAATGTGCTTATGCCTTTGAGACATATATGCAGGCAGAACACTGTATGCATAATTAATGAATAAATGTTCAAAAACAACTTTTATATCTTTCTATTTTTAGATCCTTATTTAGAAGCCATATTAAGGCTGCCTAACACTGCCAAGCTCACAAAGTTATGGTTCGCCCAGCCATCAATACTGTCAGATCTGAGAAGGATATATTTAATTAAATGAAAGGGACCAGTCGATATACTCCTAGCCATAACAAATTATCTATGGCATTGAGGGGAGAAATTCTTCAACAAGGACATAGGACATAATGTGAGAGGTTTTTTTTTTTTCGTTATTTCTTTGTTTGTCTTTTCTCTGTGGAAGAGGGAAATGGAAATCTCTGTCCTTATTTTGTCTAGGCAAAGGTGCAAAAACATTTTCCATTACCATGCAGCCTCTACAATGTCTAAGCTGGGTCCTACCTGGCAGCAGACATTGTATTTTCGCATCTTGCACCTTGGTCAGTTTCATAACAATTTATACTTCTTTAGAAGCCTAAGGTAATTGAAAGGATCTGTGATTCTTTGTCTGATATTATTACAGCTTTTTAGTTAACATTTGGAAGCCTTATTCTATACAGATCCCTGTAGTATTAGAAGTCTGTCTAGGTATATCTATATAGACAACTTCGTATCAGTTCCTTGTTTAAGCTTAAACTTTTAGAACATGTATGGGAGACAGAGTGAGGTTTATCCCAGTTATTAATCATTAATACTTAGTTTGATTACAGCCAAAAGTTAATTTATAAGGATGGCTAGTAACTTGTGTTTCTTATTTGTGCTCTCTATACTCATGACAAGTTAGAATGGTTACCCATATAGATTTCAGACAAAACAGGCAGGCAGAATGTGTTACAGAACTGTCAAAGCCACTCAGAGAAGCTTTATATGTAATTAGAGGATGAGATCCGTCTTTAACTACTTGGTGGCAGTGCACATGTTTAATATCAGAACTGAGGAGGCTGTCAGTAAACAAAAATGAAATACAAAAATAAATTAAAACACATAATGAAGAATCAGATACATCTTAATATGAGTCAGCTTTCATCTGGTGGTTTCCTGCTTTTATAAAGGGTATTGAAGGAGGAGGCTCTCCTTCTGTTGCTGCTTACCCTAGTTATGGCTACCAAATTTATTAGTTTACTAGCTTTAGAGTCTTCTTCTTTGGATTTTTGGTGTACAATGATGACCAGCTGAGACATGCACCCTGGTGAACAAAATAACTGCTATAGCCTTCAGATTCCCACTGTTGGACAGCCATTTTTGGACTACGTGGATCACTGCCTATGAGACATTGTAATGAATCCACTCTACATATATGGAAAGAGTCATCCTGCCATGCCTGTTCATGCAGAGAACCTCACATAATGCAGTTAGTTTTTGCTTTCTTTTGATTTTAACCTGCTCACTGAACATGTGTTGTCTAAAAATATTGCTCACAAATACAAACTTCCTAGTTCCTTTTCTCTGCAACTATTCAAATTTCTATGAAGACTACTTTTTCATTACTATGCATTTTCCAACCATTTGCTATGAGTTTCAGGGATAAAACTCCCTACATTCATAGAGCCATCATCCAGGTTGCTAGCAGGATTAAGAGCAACTATCTTGTTTGTCATCTGGTTCCTGCTTCTCTTTCTTGATTTTAAGTGCCTGTGACAACTAAGTAAAGAGCACATTCAGTTCACCTAATCTCAGTGTAAAGCTACACAACAATTATCTCTCTTTGTATCCTTAAATCTCTCTGTAATAATTTGGCTATACCATGTCAAAGGAGAAACTCCTTATTTACAAACATCCCCTAGGCCAATCCTCATATAATAGAACAGGTCTTTCACAAGCTTCTTAAGGGGGTATTACTGGCATGGTCTGCCAGATGGTCCAGTTTTCTTCTAGAGAAAAACAAGGTTTGGCAAGATGGGCAAGATGAGCAAAATGACAACAGTTTGAAAGGTAAACACTGTTGTGTTCAGGGGTTGACTGAGCAAGCAAGCCTTCTGTATAGGTCCTGACTCATAAAGAAAGAACATAGCTCCTTCTCAAACCCATTAATGAGCTTAGCAGATTCAGTATCAGCCTCAGGAACTAGACTTAGACTCTCAGGTACTGAGAATGAAATAGAACCTCTCCTTTTACATAATGAAGATGCTTAGGAAAGAATGCAATTGCCTAAATCCAGGGTCTTTGTGGAGGTGTTGCTTCATATCCTGTGAAAACAACACTTCCCACCACATGGAGCTGGGGTTTTCTGTCCCAAGGGCCCTGCAGGCTTAGTCAGTAAAGTACACAAGAAGCAATGAGTTCTCTTCATGATGCAATGCTTGAGTAGCTTTCTCATGAGCTGGTCAAATTGAAAGATAACTGCTACGGAATTCTTAAAATTCTCAACTTTCTTCCATCTCCCCTGAAAGTAGGGAACAGGAAGCTATTACTCATAAGAAGCATAATTAGAGTAAGACTTATGTTAAGCAAGACCTCCCTTCCCGAGGTTTTATCTTTTCTGTGTCCTGCCTTTCCTTTTTCCTCATCTTCTGGCACCTTTACCCCCAAGACCTGTCAGGGAAGTGTAAACGTCTGTTTTATGTTACTCATGTACTATTATATCATTATGGATCTATCTTTCTATTGAAGACTTTAATTGCCTTCCTGCCTTTACTTGATGTTCCCTATTACTATTTAAATTATTCAAAGTGTCAAATAAGTTGGTAATAGCTAACTGTCACAATAAATAGGCGATACAGCATTTAACTAGCAAGGAGGAATGGCACAGACTCCAGTTCTGAAGGATGTCATCATCATCAATTTAAACAATTAATCATAAAATGTGAAGATATTGCCCATTAACTCTCCAAGAGGGAGCTTTACAGAACTCTTCATGGAATGGGGGATTATTGGATTACATAATTATACTATTATTTACATTGTCTTGGGTATTATCACAAAGTATCAACTTAAATAATTTAATTATGTAATTGGATGATCTGTCACACTTCACACCAGAAAGTGGCACCAAATTCCAGATGTCATGGATGATATAATCATTGTTTTATATAACTGAATAATCAAATAATGAGTTCATGTACCATCATCCACTTCCCTAAGGTGGCTCCAAACCACACTCGTTCGTGAACAATGCTGTCATCATTGATTTAAATAATTTCACTACATAATTAATATTTAGATGGTATAAAATACCTGACTCCACATTGTGGCACAATAATCCACTGACATGGATTACCTAATGTCCTATTTTCATAAATAAATAATAACATAATAACAGGATGAAATGGTCTGCCTTACTCCACACAATTGTGTCTCACATGACTCCCACAAGATTGTGTGAAACTCCCTGGTTCATCCCTTAATTAATCACAGAGCTGAGTAGGAAAATGTGTAAATGCTGAACTGTCATTGTGTATGCAGGGTTTTAAAAAATATCACATATTTAATATTGGATGACTGCCTCAAAAGAGATGGCCTGAAATCCAATAATCCCTAAGTCTACTCTAACGAATGCATTGTCACACTCCTGAAGGAAGTTAACTGTGGCAAACTCACCTTTTGATGAATAATTGTGAGTCTTATTATCTTTTAGTCCATAGTTTTACTTATTAGGAGATAGAGCATTCATAAACAGAAGTCTTTGAACAGTTTCTCCACAGAATATATTCACTGATCATAGGTAATCTTGATTGGGTAACCAGTAATAGCTGTAGGCAAACTTCCAGACATTTGGCTATGTCTTGGTTAATGGAATCAAATGCTGTCATTAAAAGTTTTAGGAGATAGTTTTCTTGGGAGATTGTAATGTCCCATTACAACACCTCAATGTAGGTGCTCTCTGGCCTCCATGGCACCAGGATACAGAATGCAAGCATGGTTGCCAGGCAACATTTATGGTAAAACATTCTGTCATATTCTCCTGCACCTCCCACATGCTAAAATTAGAATACCCAAAAATGGACAACACTTACAACCTCACTGATTTTCTCACAAAAACAAAGCACGGCTCTTTCTTTTTGAGTCATACCTAGTTACCAGTCTCTCAAGCTATTACATTCCTATAGTGATATAAACATGAAAACTAAAGCATCATTATTCCATTCAAGTACAATGATGAGCATTAAAACATATTTTCTATGGTTCAATTTCTCATTTCCAGTATGCAAACAATACCGATAATCACCTCTACCATACTAGTTTTCAATTTACTGAAAACGAAATAAACATCTATTCATTCACTTAACTTTAGATCATCTTGATCACATGGTTTCTCAGAGTTGTTAGGATATGCATTTGGCTGATGACTAAGGATTTTGAGCACAGTAATATGTTTCTTTAAGTCATTTTTGATTCCACAATTTATACTTCTCTGTGGATTCCTGTATCCCAATTTCTAATATAGTTATTTAGAGTTATTTTGAATTGGTGGTGTGTCATGTTATCAGCAAAACAGAGTTCATCTGACGAGAATTCCTGATCATGAGATTATTCAGTTATTCCATTTTTAAACTCGGTGGTGACTTTGTCCTTCATGTGTAACTTCTGTTGCAACTTATCAGAAACTGATGATGCAAAACAATACAGATTTTTTTTAAATCGTGTAATCATTCAATTGTTAAAAATCTTATATTATGTAATCAGTAACCACTGGATAATGCAGTGTCCTCCATTCTCTGGGCACTGCTTCTAGTACCAATTTCCTGCTGTGTCAGTCGAACAGTAGCCAAATGATGGAATAAACAATCATTACTTATGCAATCAAATAAGTTAATAATTGGATAGTTCTCCATACTTAACTTTCATAAGATGGAACCAAACTACAGTGATTGTCAAGTAAGTAGTACTTCCATAAAAAAATGCCACGTGTTAACTCCCATGGAGGAATGGCCCGACTCCAGTCAAGAAGAACACCATTTTCATCGATTTAAATAATGAATATATAATGGAAATGATTGAATAATGTCATGGTGGTGCATACTTAAAAACCACATGGAGTAGTCAGACTGATCTCTTCCTGGATTAATGAGGAATTTAAAAAAAAATTTTATATTTAATTAGTGGGCATTTTGTATTAACACTGACGAGATAGCACCGAAATCCTAAAACTATCAGTGATGTAATGATCAATTTACATAGCTAAATGAGGAAGAAATGAGATGATGTTACATCATCAACTCCCAAAATCTAACACCAAAAGGGATTTATGGTGCATTACCTGTATTTTAAATATGTTAATTAAATGAAATTATGATTTAATTTCCTAGTGTAACAGTTAAGGGAGTAAGTGTAGTATTAGATGATGTGATGGTCTGACACGATGAACTCCCCTAAAGAGGCTCAAAACTCCAGTGATCACTGAATACATAATGACAGATTTTCATAAATACATGAATAAACATTAAACAAGTGGATGGTGTTTTATGCGTGAAGCCTAAATTATTGATCAATAATGAAGAGTCATTGTATTCGTAATCATAGATTTGAACAAAAAAATGAATGCATAAAGAGATAATTTCTCATAATTCACCCCTAGAGAGATAACAAAATGATATCAACATTGATTTAAATAAACAAAGAAATAAAGTAAGAAAGAAATCATGGGATACAATTTAACACCAACAAGGTGGATACAGACTCCAATCTTCTTGGAGTAGAAAAAGACAGATTTGAATAATGAAATAATCAGATAGTTAGATTGTCTGTCACACTTGAGTCACACAAGGTGGCACCAAACTTCAGGGATCACAGATTATATAATGAAAGAATTTAATAATTATATCTTTAAATATGAAAGACGTTGACTTTTTTTGTATCATCAATTCCTGAGCATACTTGCCAGATATGAAAATGTATGCTGTCATCACGCATTTTTAAAATGCCATCAGTTAATCGTGAGATAATCATACTGTCTTGCCTGATGAATTCTGTTGGCCTGACCTCATCACAAGCACCTGAATCTCTGTTGTGGTGCAGCAGGACGTGAGATGATTGGCCCAATCCTGGCATAGAATTAGGAGCAACAATGTTGATATCAGCTGAAAAGATGGCTGCAGCAGGGGCATCACCAGCATAGATGAGTGAGAGATGTTCTTCCGTGTTCTGAGTCGTCATCCTTTTGCCAGATCTCGGTGATGGTGCCGACCTCCTAGTGCCACTCCTTTTTCTCATGGTAGATCACAACCGATGTGAAGATGTGGAGGAACAGCAGGTAGTCAACACCCAGACCACAATGACGGCCTTGGTGAAGTCCCTGTACTTCTCGGAAGGCACCGTGCAAACTTAAGGACTCAATCACCCAGCATCCCTCGTACTCTGGGAGATGCATAGATCATTCAGAAAATGCTCTGCCCATGTCTACAACTTTCCTAACCTTGTCCCTGACAGATATTTTCACCCTAACCGTAATCGGTGATGGCACTGTCAGTCGTTTACATAACTTAACGAATTAGATAAGTCAGTAATACTTAATTGTCACAATAAATAGGGGATGTAGCATTTTACTGGCAGGGAAGCATGGCCAGACTCCAGTCATGAACGATGTCATCATCTGCAATTAAATCAATGTATCATAAAATGTGATGATATTGCACATTAACTCCACAAGAGGGAGCTTTACAGGTCTCTTCATGGAATGGAGGATTGTTGTTTACATAACTATACAAATATTTACATTATCTTGGCATTAACACAGATTGTTAATTTAAATGCATTAATTATGTAATTTGATGACCTGTGGCACCAGATTCCAGGTGTCATGGACGATATAATCATTGTTTTATATAATTAAATAATCAAATAATGAGTTTATGTAACATCATCCACTTCCCTAAGGTGGCTCAAAACCAGGCTCATGAAATATGCTGTCGTGATTAGTTTAAATATTTTAACTACATAAATGATATTAAGATGGTCTATAATAATCGCCTCCCACATCGCGTCACCACTATCCACATATCATGGATTATCTAATGTCCTATTTTAATAATCAAATAACAACATAATCATAGGATGCAATGGTCTGCCACATTCGACACCATTGACTCTCAGTTGACTCCCAACTCATTGTGGGAAATTCCCAGTTTCATCCCTTATTTAATTGCAGAGCAGAGTAGTAACATGTTTTAATGCTGAAATGTCATTGTGTATGCAGGGTTTTTAGACGATATCACATATTTAATGTTGGGCGGCTGCCTCAAAAGAGATGGCCTGAAATCCAATAATCACTAACTCTACTCTAACAAATGGATTATCACCTTCCTGATGGAAGTCAGGAAGGGCAAACTCACATTTTGATGAGTAATTTTGAGTCTTATTATCTCTTGTTCCGTAGTTTTACTTCTTAGGAGAGAGAGTATTCATAAACAGAAGACTTTGAACTGTTTCTTCACAGACTACGTTCTCTGATGATTAGGTAATGTTGAATTTGGTAACCAGTAAAAGCTGTAGGCACACTTCCAGAGGTGTGGCTATGACTTGTTTAGGTGAATCAAGTGTTGTCATTAAAAGTTTTAGGAGATAGTTACCTTGGGAGACTGTTATGTCCCATGATAACACTTTCTCGAAGCTGCTCTCTGGTCCTTGGCCCATGATACCAGTATACAGAATGCAACAGGGTTGCCCAGCAACATTTATGAACCTACATTCTGTCACATTCTAGTGCCCTTCCCACATGCTTAAAGGAGTATACCCACCGATGAGCTAACCTTATAGCCTCACTGAGTTTCTCACAAAATCCAAGCAGGGCTCTTTCTTTTGAGTTCTACATATTTACCAGTCTCTCAATCTACAACTTGCCTATAATGACAAAAGCATGAAAATGAAAGCATCCTTGTGCCATTCAAGTACAATGATGAGTATTTTAAACCTGTTTTCTATGCTTCAATTTTCTAATTTCTACAATGGAAACAATACAATTAATCGCCTCTACCATAATCCTTTTCTCTTTATTGAAAATAAAACAAACTCCTCTGCATCCTCTTACCTTTAGAGGAGCTTAATCCCCTGGTTTCTCAGAGTTGTTTAGATTTGCATTAGGCTGATGATTAAGGATTTTGAGCAATGTCTTCTGATTCTTTCAGTCATTTTGGATTCCTCAATTGACTGTTCTCTATTAAGTCCTGAACCCCACTTTCTAATATGGTTATTTAGAGATATTTATTGTTGGTGGTGTGTCATGTTAACAGCCCGACAGAGTTCATTAGATGAGATTCCATGATCAGGAGATTATTCAGTTATTCCATTTTTAAAATCGGCGGTCACTGTGTCCTTCATGGGTCAGTTCTGTTGCAACCTCTCAGAAACAGATGATGCGAAACAGTACAGTTTTTTTTTAAATCATTTAATCATTCGATTGTTAAAAACCTACTATTGCGTAATCAATAATCACTGTATAAGGCAGTGTCTCCCATTCTCTGGCCACTGCTTCTGATACCGATCTCATGCTGTGTCAATGCCACAGCAGCCAAATGACGGATGACACCATCATTATTTACGCAATCAAATAAGTTAATAATTGGATAGTCCTCCATATATAACTTTCAAAAGATGGTACCAAACTCCAGTGATTGTCATGGAAGTAGTACTTAGATAATTAAATAATGCCACGTGATTAACTCCCGTGGAGGTTTGGCCCGACTCCAGTCAAGAAGAACAACATCTTCATCGATTTTAATAATTAATATATAATGAAAAATGATTGAAAAATGACATGGTGGTGCATACTTAAATCCCACATGGAGTAGTCAGACTGATCTCTCACTGGAATAATGATGTTTTTAAAAAATTAAATTGAAAATTAATTAGTGGGCTTTCATATTAACACTGTTGAGATGGCACCAAAGTCCTAAACCTATCGCTGATGTAAAGCTCTATTTACATAGCTAAATGATGAAGTAATGAGATGATATTACATCATCAACTACCAAAATCTGACTCCAAACGGGACTTCTGGTCCATAACGTTAACTGTATTTGAAATATGTAAATTAAATGATGAATTATTACTTAATTTCCTAGTTTAAAAGTTAAAGAAGTAAGTGTAGTATCAGATGACATGATGGTCTGCTACAACCGTCTCCCCAAAATAGGTTCAAAACTCCAGTGATCACTGAATACATAATGACAGATTTTCATAATTAAATGAATAAACATTAAGCAAGTGGATGGTATTTTATGCGTGAAGACTAAATGATTGCTCAATACTGAAGAGACATGGAGTTCTTAATCATAGATTTGAACAAAAAATGAATGAATAAAGAGATAATTTCTCATAATTCACCCATAGAGAGATAACAAAATGATATCAACATTGATTTAAATAAAGAAAGGAAGAAAGAAAGATTGAAATAAAGAAAAATGAAAGACAGATAGAATTCACAAGATACAATTTAACACCAACAAGGTGGATACAAACTCCACTCTCCTTGGCGAAGAAAAAGACAGATTTGAATAATGAAATAATAAGATGGTTAGATGTTCTGTCACACTTGAGTCACACAAAGTGGCGCCAAACTTCAGGGATCACAGATTATATAATGAAAGAATTCAACAATTACATCTTTAAATATGTAAGCCGTCGACATTTTTTTGTATCATCAATTTCTGGGCTTACTTGCCAGGTATGAAACTGTATGCTGTCATCACGCATTTTTAACATGCCATCGGTTAATCGTCAGATAATCATAATGTCTTGTCTGACGAATTCTGTAGGCCTGACCTCATCACAAGCGCCTGAATGTCTGTTGTGGTGAGGCAGGACGTGAGATAGTGGGCCCAATCCTGGAGTAGCAGTAGTAGCCACAATGTTGATAACAGCTGACAAGACGGCTGCAGCAGGGGCATCAATAGCATAGCTGAGAGAGAGATGTTCTTCTGTGTTCTGAGTCGTGATCCTTTTGGCAGGTCTCGGTGATGGTGCCGACCTCCTAGTGCCACTCCTTCTTATCATGGTAGATCACAACTGATGTGAAGATGTGGAGGAAGAACAGGTAGTCAACAGCCAGACCACCGTGCCAGCCTTGGTGAAGTCCTTGTACTTCTCGGAGGGCACGGTGCAACCTTCAGGACTCAATCACCCAGCATCTCTCGTACTCTGGAAGATGCATAGATCATTCAGAAAATGCTCTGCCCATGTCTACAACTTTCCTTACCTTGTCCCTGACAGATTTTTGCACCCTAACCATAATCGGTGATGGCAATGTCTTTTGTTTACCTATTTTAAAGAATTAAATAAGTCACTAATAGCTAACTGTCACAATAAATAGGGGATGTAGCATTCTATTGGCAGGGAAGCATGGCCAGACTCCAGTCATGAAGGATGTCATCATCATCAATTGAGTCAATGAATCATACAATGTGAAAATATTGCACATTATCTCCACAAGAGGGAGCTTTACAAGTAGGTCTCTTCATGGAATGGAGGATTGTTGTTTACATAACTATACAAATATTTACATTATCTTGGGTATT
Source organism: Phodopus roborovskii (assembly GCF_943737965.1). Taxonomy (NCBI): domain Eukaryota; kingdom Metazoa; phylum Chordata; class Mammalia; order Rodentia; family Cricetidae; genus Phodopus; species Phodopus roborovskii. The sequence goes on along the minus strand of NW_026125507.1, from coordinate 181,057 downwards.
CACACAGATTGTCAATTTAAATTAATTAATTATGTAATTAGATGATCTGTGGCACCAGATTCCAGGTGTCATGGACGATATAATCATTGTTTTATATAATTAAATAATCAAATAATGAGTTCATGTAACATCATCCACTTCCCTAAGATGGCTCCCAACCAGACTCATGAACGATGCTGTCGTGATAAATTGATGTATTTTAACTACAGAAATGATATTAAGATGGTCTATAATAATCGCCTCCCACATCGCGTCACCACTATCCACTGATTACGGATTCTGTAATGTCCTATTTTAATAATCAAATAACAACATAATCAGAGGATGAAATGGTCTGCCATACTCCACACAATTGACTCTCTGTTGTCTCCCACATGAATATGGGAAACTCCCAGGTTCATCAGTTATTTAATCGCAGAGCAGAGTAGAAACATGTTTAAATGCTAAACTGTCATTGTGTATGCAGCGTTTTTAGAAGATATCACATATTTAATGTTGGGTGGCTCCCTCAAAAGAGATGGACTGAAATCCAATAATCACAAAGTCTACTCTAAAAAATGGATTATCACCTTCCTGAAGGAAATAATCAATGACAAACTCACCTTTTGATGAATAATTGTGAGTCTTATTTGTCTTTTGTTCCATAGTGTGACTTCTTAGGAGACAGAGTATTCATAAACAGAAGACTTTGAACTGTTTCTCCTCAGAGTACGTTCTCTGTTGATTAGGTAATCTTGAATTTGGTAACCAGTAAAAGCTGTCGGCACACCTCCAGAGGTGTGACTATGACTTGTTTAGGGGAATCAAATATTTTCATTAAAAGTTTTAGGAGATAGTTACCTTGGGAGACTGTTATGTCCCATGTTAACACTTTCTCGAAGCTGCTCTCTGGTCCTTGGCCCATGATACCAGGATAAAGAATGCTCAGGGTTGCCAGGCAACATTTATGAACCAACATTCTGTCACATTCTAGTGCCCCTCCCACATGCTTAAAGGAGTATACCCTCCACCCCCCGATGAACTAACCGTACAGCCTCACTGAGTTAGTTTCTCACAAAAACAAAGCAGGGCTCTTTCTTTTGAGTTCTCTATATTTACCATTCTCTCAAGCTACAACATGCCTATAGACACATAAGCATGAAAACAAAAGCATCATTGTGCAGTTCAAGTACAATGATGAGTACTTTAAACCTGTTTTCTATGCTTCAATCTTCTAATTTCTACAATGGAAACAATACAATTAATTGCCTCTACTATAATCCTTTTCCCTTTATTGAAAATAAAATAAACTCCTATTCATCCTCTTCCCTTTAGAGGAGATCGATCCCATGGTTTCTCAGAGTTGTTTAGGCTTGCATTAGGCTGATGATTAAGAATTTTGAGCAGTGTCTTATGTTTCTTTCAGTCATTTTGGATTCCTCAATTGACTGTTCTCTATTAATTCCTGTACCCCGCATTCTGAGATGGTTATTTAGAGTTATTTATTGTTGATGGTGTGTCATGTTATCAGCCCGACAGAGTTCATTAGATGAGATTCCCTGATCAGGAGATTACACAGTTATTCCATTTTCAAAATCGCTGGTCACTGTGTCCTTCATGGGACAGTTCTGTTGCAACCTCTCAGAAATGAAGATGCGAAACAGTACAGTTTTTTTTTTTAAATCGTGTAATCATTCGATTCTTAAAAATCTACTATTACGTAATCAGTAATCACTGTATAAAGCAGTTTCTGCCATTCTCTGGGCACTGCTTCTGAAACCGATCTCCTGCTGTGTCAATCCCTCAGCAGCCAAATGACAGATGACACCATCATTAATTACGCAATCTAATAAGTTAATAATTGGATAGTCCTCCATACTTAACACTCATAAGATGGAGCCAAATTCCAGTAATTTTCAAGGAAGTAGTACTTAGATTATTAAAGAATGCTGAATGATTAATTCCCATGGCGGAATTTCCTGACTCGAGTTAAGAAAGAACAACATCTTCATCAATTTAAATAATTAATATATAATGAAATATGTTTGAATAATGACATGGTGGTGCATACTTAAGTCCCACATGGAGTAGTCAGACTGATCTCTTCCTGGAATAAGGATGTTTTTAAAAAATTAAATTGATAATTAATTAGTGGGCCTTTTATAGTAACACTGACGAGATGGCACCAAAGTCCTAAACCAATCGCTGATGTATAGATCTATTTACATAGCTAAATGATGAAGTAATGAGATGATATTACATCATCAACTCCAAAAATCTGACTCCAAAAGGGACTTATGGTCCATAACATTACCTGTATTTTAAATATGTAACTTAAATGATGAATTATTACTTAATTTCCTAGTTTAACAGTTAAAGAAGTAAGTGTAGTATTAGATGATGTGATGGTCTGGTACAATGGTCTCCCCTAAGTAGGCTCAAAACTCCAGTGATCACTGAATACATAATGACAGATTTTCATAATTAAATGAATAAACATCAAACAAGTGGATGGTGTTTTATGCGGGAAGCCTAAATGATTGCTCAATACTGAAGAGACATTGAGTTCTTAATCATAGATTTGAACAAAAAATGAATGAATAAAGAGATAGTTTCTCATAATTCACCCCTAGAGAGATAACAAAATGATATCAACATTGATTTAAATAAAGAAAGGAAGAAAGAATGAAAGAAAGAAAAAAAGAAATAATGAAAGAAAGAAAGAATTCACAAGAAACAATTTAACACCAACAAGGTGGATACAGACTCCACTCTCCCTGGAGTAGCAAAAGACAGATTTGAATAATGAAATAATCAGATAGTTAGATGGTCTGTCACACTTGAGTCACACAAGGTGGTGCTAAACTTCAGGGATCACAGATTACATAATGAAATAATTTAATAATTACGTCTTTAAATATGTAAGCCGTTGACATTTTTTTGTATCAATTCCTGGGCAGACTTGCCAGGTATGAAACTGTATGCTGTCATCACGCATTTTTAACAGGCCATCAGTTAATGGTCAGATAATCATACTGTCTTGCCTGATGAATTCTGTTGGCCTGACCTCATCAAACACGCCTGAATGTCTGTTGTGGTGCGGCAGGACGTGAGATAGTGGGCCCAATCCTAGTGTTGCAGTAGTAGCCACAATGTTGATAACAGCTGAAAAGATTGGCGCAGCAGGGGCATCACCAGCATAGCTGAGAGAGAGATGTACTTTCGTGTTGTGAATCGTCATCCTTTTGCCAGGTCTCGGTGATGGTGCCCACCTCCTAATGCCCTTCCTTCTTCTCATGGTAGATCACAACCTATGTGAAGATGTGGAGGAAGAACAGGTAGTCAACAGCCAGACCACCGTGCCGGCCTTGGTGAAGTCCTTGTACTTCTCAGAGGGCACCGTGCAACCTTCAGGACTCAATCACCCACCATCCCTCGTACTCTGGAAGATGCATAGATCATTAAGAATATGCTCTGCCCATGTCTACAACTTTCCTAACCTTGTCCCTGACGGATTTTGGCACCCAAACCGTAATCGGTGATGGCACTGTCTGTCGTTTACATAATTTAAAGAATTAAATAAGTCACTAATAGCTAACTGTCACAATAAATAGGGGACGTAGCATTCTACTGGCAGGGAAGCATGGCCAGACTCCAGTCATGAAGGATGTCATCATCATCAATAGAGTCAATGAATCATAAAATGTGAAGATATTGAACATTATCTCCACAAGAGGGAGCTTTACAGGTCTCTTCATGGAATTGTGGATTGTTGTTTCCATAACTATACAAATATTTACATTATTGGGGTTGACACAGATTGTCAATTTAAATTCATTAATTATGTAATTAGATGATCTGTGGCACCAGATTCCAGGTGTCATGGACGATATAATCATTGTTTTATGTAATTAAATAATCAAATAATGAGTTCATGTAACATCATCCACTTCCCTAAGGTGGCTCCAAACCAGGCCCATGAACGATGCTGTCGTGATAAATTTAAATATTTTAACTACATAATTGATATTAAGATGGTCTATAATAATCGCCTCCCACATCGTGTAACCACAATCCACTGATCACGTATTATCTAATGTCCCATTTTAATAATCAAATAACAACATAATCAGAGGATGAAATGGTCTGCCATACTCCACAAAATTGACTCTCTGTTGACTCCCACGTGATTGTGGGAAACTCCCAGTTTCATAAGTTATTTAATCGCAGAGCATAGTAGTAATATGTTGAAATGCTGAACTGTCATTGTGGATGCAGGGTTTTTAGAAGATATCACATAATTAATGTTGGGCGGCTGCCTCAAAAGAGATGGACTGAAATCCAATAATCACAAAGTCTACTCTAACAAATGGATTATCACCTTCCTGAAGGAAGTCATCAAAGGCAAACTCCCCTTTTGATGAATAATTGTGAGTCTTATTTGTCTTTTGTTCCATAGTGTGACTTCTTAGGAGAGAGAGTATTCATAAACAGAAGACTTTGAACTGTTTCTCCACAGACTACGTTCTCTGATGATTAGGTAATCTTGAATTTGGTAACCAGTAAAAGCTGTCGGCACACCTCCAGAGGTGTGGCTATGACTTGTTTAGGCGAGTCAAATGTTGTCATTAAAAGTTTTAGGAGATAGTTACCTTGGGAGACTGTAATGTCCCATGATAACACTTTCTCGAAGCTGCTCTCTGGTCCTTGGCCCATGATACCAGGATACAGAATGCAACAGGGTTGCCAGGCAACATTTATGAACCAACATTCTGTCACATTCTACTGCCCCTCCCACATGCTTAAAGGAGTATACACACTGATGAGCTAACCTTACAGCCTCACTGAGTTTCTCACAAACACAAAGCAGGGCTATTTCTTTTGAGTTCTACATATTTACCAGTCTCTCAAGCTACAACTTGCCTATAGTGACATAAGCATGAAAACGAAAGCATCATTGTGCCATTCAAGTACAATGATGAGTATTTTAAACCTGTTTTCTATGCTTCAGTTTTCTAATTTCTAGAACGGAAACAATACAATTAATCAACTCTACCATAATCCTTTTCCCTTTATTGAAAATAAAATAAACTCCTCTTCATCTTCTTATCTTTAGAGGAGCTTGATCCCATGGTTTCTCAGAGTTGTTTAGATTTGCATTAGGCTGATGATTAAGGATTTTGAGCAGTGTCTTATGCTTCTTTCTGTCATTTTGGATTCCTCAATTGACTGGTCTCTATTAAGTCCTTTATCCCGCTTTCTACTATGGTTATTTAGAGTGATTTATTGCTGGTGGTGTGTCATGTTATCAGACCGACAGAGTTCATTACATGAAATTTCCTGATCAGGAGATTATTCAATTATTCCATTTTAAATATCGGTGGTCACTGCGTCCTTCATGGGTCAGTTCTATTGCAACCTCTCAGAAAATGATGATGCGAAACAGTACAGTTTTTTTTTTAATCGTGTAATCATTCGATTGTTAAAAATCTACTATTGAGTAATCAGTAATCACTGTATAAGGCAGTGTCCCCCATTCTCTGGCCACTGCTTCTGGTACCGATCTCCTGCTGTGTCAATGCCACAGCAGCCAAATGACGGATGACACCATCATTCCTTACGCAAACAAATAAGTTAATAATTGGATAGTCCTCCATATTTAACTTTGAAAAGATGGAACCAAACTCCAGTGATTGTCAAGGAAGTAGTACTTAGATAATTAAATAATGCCACGTGATTAACTCCCATGTAGGTTTGGCCCGACTCCAGTCAAAAACAACATCTTCATCGATTTTAATAATTAATATATAATGAAAAATGATTAAAAAATGACATGGTGTTGCATACTTAAATCCCACATGGAGTAGTCAGACTGATCTCTTACCGGAATAATGATGTTTTTAAAAAATTAAATAGAAAATTAATTAGTGGGCCTTTTATATTAACACTGATGACATGGCACCAAAGTCCTAAACCTATCGCTGATGTAAAGATCTACTTACATAGCTAAATTGTGAAGTAATGAGATGATATTACATCATCAACTACCAAAATCTGACTCCAAACGGGACTTATAGTCCATATCATTAACTGTATTTTAAATACGTCAATTAAATGAAGAATTATTACTTAACTCTCTAGTTTAACTGTTAAAGAAGTAAGTGTAGTATTAGATGACATGATGGTCTGGTACAACGGTCTCCCCTAAAGAGGCTCAAATCTCCAGTGATCACTGAATACATAATGACAGATTTTCATAATTAAATGAATAAACAGTAACAAGTGGATGGTGTTTCATGAGTGAAGCCTAAATGACTGCTCAATACTGAAAAGACATTGAGTTCTTAAGCATAGATTTGAACAAAAAAATGAATAGAGAGATAGATTCTCATAGTTCACCCCTAGATGACAAAATGATATCAATATAGATTTATATAAAGAAAGGAAGTAAGAAAGAATGAAAGGAAGAAATGAAGAAAGAAAGAAAGAATTCAGAAGATACAATTTAACACCAACAATTTGTATCCCAGACTCCACTCTTCCTGGAGTAATAACAGACAGATTTGTATAATGAAACAATCAGATAGTTAGATCGTGTGTCACACTTGAGTGTGACACAAGGTGGCGCCAAACTTCAGGGATCTCAAATTATATAATGAAAGAATTTAATAATTACATCTTTAAATATGTAAGCCGTTGACATTTTTTTGTATCATCAATTCCTGGGCAGACTTGCCAGGTATGAAACTGTATGCTGTCATCACACATTTTTAACAGGCCATCAGTTAATCGTCAGATAATCATACTGTCTTGCCTGATGAATTCTGTTGGCCTGACCTCATCACAAGCACCTGAATGTCTGTTGTGGTTTGGCAGGACATTTGATAGTGGGCCCAATCCTGGCGTAGCAGTAGTAGCCACAATGTTGATAACAGCTGAAAACATGGCTGCGGCAGGGGCATCACCAGCATAGCTGAGAGAGAGATGTTCTTCCGTGTTCTGAATCGTGATCCTTTCACCAGGTCTCGGTGATGGTGCCGACCTCCTAGTGCCACTCCTTCTTCTCATGGTAGATCACAACCGATGTGAAGATGTGGAGGAAGAGCAGGTAGTCAACACCCAGACCACCATGCCGGCCTTGGCGAGGTCCTTGTACTTCTCGGTTGGAACCGTGCAACATTCTGGACTCAATCATCCAGCATCCCTTGTACTCTAGGAGATGCATACATTATTCAAAAAAATGCTCTGGCCATGTCTACATCTTTCCTAACCTTTTCCCTGACAGATATTTGCACCCTAACTGTAAACGGTGATGTCATTGTCGGTCGTTTACATAATTTAAAGAAATGAATGAGTCAGTAATACATAACTGTCACAATAAATAGGTGATGTAGCATTTTGCTGGCAGGGAAACATGGTCAGAATACAGGGATGAAGGATGTCATCATCATCAATTGAAAAAATGAATCGTAAAATGTGATGATATTGCCCATTAACTCCACAAGAGGGAGCTTTACAGGTCTCTTCTTGGAATGATGGATTGTTGTTTACATAACTATACAAATATTTACATTATCTTGGGGATTAACACAGATTGTCACTTTAAATTCATTAATTATGTAATTAGATGATCTGTGACACCAGATTCCAGGTGTCATGGACTATATAATCATTGTTTCATATAATTATATAATCAAATAATGAGTTCATGTAACATCATCCACTTCCCTAAGGTGGCTCCAAACCAGGCTCATGAACGATGCTGTCATGATGAATTTAAATATTTTAACTACATATTTGATATTAAGATGGTCTATAATAATCGCCTCCCACATCATGTCACCACAATCCACTGATCATGGATTATCTAATGTCCTATTTTAATAATCAAATAACAACATAATCAGAGGATGAAATGGTCTGCCATACTCCACACAATTGACTCTCTGTTGACTCCCACATGTTTGTGGGAAACTCCCAGGTTCATCCCTTATTTAAACGCAGAGCAGAGTAGTAACATGTTTAAATGCTCAACTGTCATTGTAGATGCAGGGATTTTAGAAGATATCACATATTTAATGTTGGGCGGCTGCCTCAAAAGAGATGGCCTGAAATCCAATAATCACAAAGTCTACTCTAACAAATGGATTAACACCTTCCTGAAGGAAGTCATCAATGGAAAACTCACCTTTAATGAGTAATTGTGAGTCTTATTTGTCTTTTGTTCCATAGTGTGACTTCTTAGGAGAGAGGGTATTCATAAACAGGAGACTTTGAACTGTTTCTCCACAGACTACGTTCTCTGATGATTAGGTAATCTTGAATTTGGTTACCAGTAAAAGCTACAGGCACACTTCTAGACGTTTGGCTATGACTTGTTCAGGCGAATCAAATGCTGTCATTATAAGTTTTAGGAGATAGTTATCTTGGGAGAATGTAATGTCCCATGATAACATTTTCTCGAAGCTGCTCTCTGGTCCTTGGTCCATGATACCAGGATACAGAATGCAAGCAGGGTTGCCAGGCAACATTTATGAACCAACATTCTGAAACATTCTAGTGCCCCTCCCGCATGCTTAAAGGAGTATACCCACCGATGAACTAACCTTACATCCTCAACGAGTTTCTCACAAAAACAAAGCAGGGCTCTTTCTTTTGAGTTCTACATATTTACCAGTTTCACAAGCTACAACATGCCTATAATGACAAAAGCATGAAAACGAAAGCATCATTGTGCCATTCAAGTACAATGATCGGTATTTTAATCCTGTTTTCTATGCCTCAATTATCTAATTTCTAGAGTGGAAACAATACAAATAAATGCCTCTGCCATAATCCTTTTCTCTTTATGGAAAATAAAATAAACTCCTCTTCATTCTTTTACCTTTAGAGGAGCTTGATCCCCTGGTTTCTCAGGGTAATTTAGCATCAGCATTAAGCTGATGATTAAAGAATTTGAGCAGTGTCTTATGTTTGTTTCAGTCATTTTTATTCCTCAATTGACTGTTATCTATTAAGTCCTGTGCCCCACTTTCTAATATGGTTATTTAGAGTGATTTATTGTTTATGGTGTGTCATGTTAACAGCCCGACAGAGTTCATTAGATGAGATTCCCTGATCAGGAGATTATTCAGTTATTCCATTTTTAAAATCGGTGGTCACTGTGTCCTTCATGGGTCAGTTCTGTTGCAACCTCTCAGAAACCGATGATGCAAAACAGTACAGTTTTCTAAAATCGTGTAATCATTCGATTGTTAAAAATCTACTATTAAGTCATCAGTAACCACTGTATAAGGGAGTGTCCCCCATTCTCTGGGCACTGCTTCTGGATCCGATCTCCTGCTGTGTCTATCCCACAGAAGCAAAATGACGGATGACACCATCTTTACTTATGCAATCAAATGAGTTAATAATTGGATAGTCCTCCATAATTAACTTTCATAAGATGGAACCCAACTCCAGCGATTGCCAAGGAAGTAGTACTTAGATAATCAAATAATGCCACGTGATTAACTCCCATGGAGTAATGGCCCGACTCCAGTCAAGAAGAACAACATCTTCATCGATTTAAATAATGAATATATAATGAAAAATGATTGAATGATGTCATGGTGGTACATACTTAAATCTCACATGGATTAGTCAGACTGATCTCTTCCTGGAATAATGAGGAATTTACAAAATTAATTGATCATTAATTAGAGGGTCTTTTATATTAACAATGATGAGATGGCACCAAAGTCCTAAACCTATCACTGATGTAAAGATCTATTTACATAGCTAAATGATGAAGTAATGAGAAGATATTACATCATCACCTCCAAAAATCTGACTCCAAACGGGACTTATGGTCCATAACATTACCTGAATTTAAATACGTCAATTAAATGAAGAATTATCACTTAATTTCCTAGTTTAACAGTTAAAGAAGTAAATGTAGTGTTATATGAGGTGATGGTCAGGTACAACGGTCTCCCTAGAGGAGGCTCAAAACTCCAATGATCACTGAATACATAATGACAGAATTTCAGAATTAAATGAATAAACAGTAAAAAAGTGGATGGTGTTTTATGCATGAAGCCTAAATGATTGCTCAATACTGAAGAGACATTGAGTTCTTAATCATAGATTTGAACAAACAATGAATGAGTAAAAGATAGTTTATCATAATTCACCCCTAGAGATATAACAAAATGATATCAACATTGATTTAAATTAAGAAAGGAAGAAAGAATGAAATAAAGAAAGAAAGAAAGAATTCACAAGATACAATTTAACACCAACAAGGTGGATCCAGACTCCACTCTCCCTGGAGTGGTAAAAGACAGATTTGAATAATGAAATAATCACATAGTTAGATGGTATGTCACACTTGAGTCACACAAGGTGGCGCCAAACTTCAGGGATCACAAATTATATAATGAAATAATTTAATAATTAAATCTTTAAATATGTAAGCCGTTGACATTTTTTTGTATCATCAATTCCTGGGCAGACTTGCCAGATATGAAAATGGATGATATCGTAACGCATTTATACCATGCCATCAGTTAATCGTCAGATAATCATACTGTCTTCCCTGATGAATTCTGTTGGCCTGACCTCATCACAAACGCCTGAATCTCTGTTGTGGTGAGGCAGGACGTGAGATAGTGGGTCCAATCCTGGCGTAGCAGTAGTAGCCACAATGTTGATAACAGCTGAAAAGATGGCTGCAGCAGGGGCATCAATAGCATAGCTGAGAGAGAGATGTTCTTCGTGTTCTGAGTCATCATCCTTTTGCCAGGTCTCGGTGATGGTGCCGACCTCCTAGTGACACTCCTTCTTCTCATGGTAGATCACAACAGATGTGAAGATATGGAGGAAGAACAGCCAGACCACAGTGCCGGCCTTGGTGAAGTCCTTGTACTTCTCAGAGGGCACCGTGCAACCTTCAGGACTCAATCACCCACCATCCCTCGTACTCTGTAAGATGCATAGATCATTCAGAAAATGCTCTGTCCATGTCAACAACTTTCCTAACCTTGTCCCTGACGGATTTTTGCACCCTAACCGTAATCGGTGATGGCACTGTCTGTCGTTTACATAATTTAAAGACTTAAATAAGTCACTAATAGCTTACTGTCACAATAAATAGGGGATGTTGCATTCTACTGGAAGGGAATCTTGACCAGACACCAGTCATGAAGGATGTCATCATCATCAATTGAGTCAATGAATCATACAATGTGAAGATATTGCACATTATCTCCACAAGGGGGAGCTTTACAGGTCTCTTCATGGAATGGAGGATTGTTGTTTACATAACTATACAGATATTTACATTATCTTGGGGAATAACACAGATTGTCAAATCAAATTCATTAATTATGTAATTAGATGATCTGTGACACCAGATTCCAGGTGTCATGGATGATATAATCGTAGTTTTATATAATTAAATAATCAAATAATGAGTTCATGTAACATCATCCACTTCCCTAAGGTGGCTCCAAACCAGGCTCATGAACGATGCTGTCATGATAAATTTAAATATTTTAACTACATAATTGATATTAAGATGGTCTATAATAATTGCCTCTCACATGGCGTCACCACAGTCCACTGATCATGGATTATCTAATGTCCTATTTTAATAATCAAATAACAACATAATCAGAGGATGAAATGGTCTGCCATACTCCACACAATTGACTCTCTGTTGACTCCCACATGTTTGTGGGAAACTCCCAGGTTCATCCCTTATTTAAACGCAGAGCAGAGTAGTAACATGTTTAAATGCTCAACTGTCATTGTAGATGCAGGGATTTTAGAAGATATCACATATTTAATGTTGGGCGGCTGCCTCAAAAGAGATGGCCTGAAATCCAATAATCACAAAGTCTACTCTAACAAATGGATTAACACCTTCCTGAAGGAAGTCATCAATGGAAAACTCACCTTTAATGAGTAATTGTGAGTCTTATTTGTCTTTTGTTCCATAGTGTGACTTCTTAGGAGAGAGGGTATTCATAAACAGGAGACTTTGAACTGTTTCTCCACAGACTACGTTCTCTGATGATTAGGTAATCTTGAATTTGGTAACCAGTAAAAGCTGTAGGCACACTTCCAGAGGTGTGGCTATGACTTGTTTAGGCGAGTCAAATGCTGTCATTATAAGTTTTAGGAGATAGTTATCTTGGGAGAATGTAATGTCCCATGATAACATTTTCTCGAAGCTGCTCTCTGGTCCTTGGTCCATGATACCAGGATACAGAATGCAAGCAGGGTTGCCAGGCAACATTTATGAACCAACATTCTGAAACATTCTAGTGCCCCTCCCGCATGCTTAAAGGAGTATACCCACCGATGAACTAACCTTACATCCTCAACGAGTTTCTCACAAAAACAAAGCAGGGCTCTTTCTTTTGAGTTCTACATATTTACCAGTTTCACAAGCTACAACATGCCTATAATGACAAAAGCATGAAAACGAAAGCATCATTGTGCCATTCAAGTACAATGATCGGTATTTTAATCCTGTTTTCTATGCCTCAATTATCTAATTTCTAGAGTGGAAACAATACAAATAAATGCCTCTGCCATAATCCTTTTCTCTTTATGGAAAATAAAATAAACTCCTCTTCATTCTTTTACCTTTAGAGGAGCTTGATCCCCTGGTTTCTCAGGGTAATTTAGCATCAGCATTAAGCTGATGATTAAAGAATTTGAGCAGTGTCTTATGTTTGTTTCAGTCATTTTTATTCCTCAATTGACTGTTATCTATTAAGTCCTGTGCCCCACTTTCTAATATGGTTATTTAGAGTGATTTATTGTTTATGGTGTGTCATGTTAGCAGCCCGACAGAGTTCATTAGATGAGATTCCCTGACCAGGAGATTATTCACTTATTCCATTTTTAAAATCGGGGTCACTGTGTCCTTCATGGGTCAGTTCTGTTGCAACCTCTCAGAAACTGATGATTCGAAACAGTACAGTTTTTTTTTTTTAATCGTATAATCATTCGATTGTTAAAAATCTACTATTATATAATCAGTAATCAATGTATAATGCTGTGTCCCCCATTCTCTGGCCACTGCTTCTGGTACCGATCTCCTGCTGTGTCTATCCCACAGAAGCAAAATGACAGATGAAACCATCATTACTTACACAATCAAATAAGTTAATAATTGGATAGTCCTTCATACTTAACTTTCATAAGATGGAACCCAAATCCAGTGATTGTCAAGGAAGTAGTACTTAGATAATTAAATAATGCCACGTGATTAACTCCCATGGAGGAATGGCCCTACTCCAGTCAAGAAGAACAACATCTGCATCGATTTAAATAATTAATATATAATGAAAAATGATTGAAAAATGACATGGTGGTGCATACTTAAATCCCACATGGAGTAGTCAGACTGATCTCTTCCTGGAATAATGATGGTTTAAAAAATTAAATTGAAAATTAATTAGTCGGCCTTTTATATTAACATTGATGAGATGGCACCAAAGTCCTATACCTATCGCTGATATAAAGATCTATTTTCATAGTTAAATGATGAAGTAATGTGGTGATATTACATCATCAACTCCCTAATTCTGAATCTAAAAGGGACTCATGGACTATAACATTACCTGAATTTAAATACGTCAATTGAATGATGATAACAGCTGAAAAGATGGCTGCAGCAGGGGCATCACCATCTTCATTATCCCATTCAAGTACAATTATGAGTATTTTAATTCTGTTTTCTGTGCTTAAATTTTCTAATTCGTAGAATGGAAACAGTACACCTCTTCATTCTCTGACCTTTATAGGAGCTTGATCCCATGTTTTCTCAGCCAGGAACAGGGCCAGGGCCCAGGGGGCAGGGGCCAGGGGCCAAGGGGCCAGGGGCCAGAGGCCAGGGGCCAGGGCCAGCGCCAGGGCCAGGGAAGACACATAGTGGACTGATATCTGAATGCTTCTTCTTTGACAGGCAGTTCTTGCTGGGACCTGGCACTCTCCATGTGATACCTTTTTAGCAGAGGCCCTTCAATGGAGGCTCTTTCACTCATGACTTTAAGAATATAATAGGTCTATTTGGGAAGATTGATTTCTCTAATTCCAATCCTACACATTTGCTTTGTATTATATAAAGCATTTCATATTGGAGGAAACTGTTAAGACTTTATCCACTAAGTACCTGGGTTACAGGAATGAGTGGTCACAATATTGTGTACTAACAACCAGGCTCAATCATTCATCATAAGTGAGCCAAGCTAATGAAATAACATCTGCTGACAAGCCAAACTACAATGCCAGCTCTCTGGATTCAAGGTGGACAGATATCTCTCATGTCCTAGGACAGACTAATCTATAATGTAAGTTCTATTTAAGACAGGATGTCAAAGTAATACTATTCTTAATAAGAAGAGAAAAAATACAAAAGTAAAATTAATGAAAATTTAAAGCATAGATATTCATTTTGAACACTTATGAAAACAAAAAACAAAACAGTAAATAATCTATATTAAGGGTCATAATAGGCTTAGAATGCAAATATATGCAAAACAAAATTAGAAAGCTAAGTATGGATTTTTTCCCATCTCTAAAGCACTCCCATATACTGGGTTCCTGTTTCTGCTATAAGGTGGTCATATGAGAAGTCAATGTTTCTTTCATAGAGACATTTTCAAGACTCAAGACTTTTTTCTACAATGTGACTCCCTGGAAAATGAGAATTTTATGAGTCTATAGTTGCCGTGGTGGTAGGCCAAATATGGACCCCACAAATTTGACTTATGATCTCCGCACAAATATAATTGTCTAAAAACTGGAAATCAATTTACAGACACACACATACAACAGAATTTGTTCTGTTTCTTTTTCTGGTAAAAATGTCTTTGCCATGGTATTTTATAGCATCTTTGCATGATCTATTTTGAAGGCAGTACTTCAAGTTGAAGCACCCATGGGCAAATATTGAGGACATGAAGAAGCATGGAATTTGAAGTAATAATTACTTATATTCACATCCACAGCACAATAAGCTATGTTGTGGAATAATGGCATATGCCATGGGGTTGCTCATGCTGCCTGAGTGAGTTCCAGCATTTTTAAGTTGCAGATCAAACTCAATTCTCCAGGATGTGTGGAACAAAGTGTTGTGGCCTGGAGTTTGTAGGACTGTAATCAGAAACAGCAGCTCAGTCCCATGTCCATTCCTCAGTCACTGAGTGTGGACAATTGGAAGACAAGCTATCATTGATGAAAGGAAGACAGAGACATAATATGATGTCAGGCAGGCAGATTCAGTCAATACTGAAAGCTCCATTTTATTCATACACCAAATTTAAGTAGTCAAACAAAGGTGTGGCAATGGAAGGGGACATCTATTAATATGTATAAAGGGAAAACAGAAATTGCTTCCACTAATGCTAAAGGCACTCCATAATTGCACATACTATGTGCCTTCAGGCACCCCATTGCTGCACTTCCTCACTTACTTCTGGGTGGTTAACCTGTCTACTCCCAAATCATTGCTATTTAGATAGGAGATATTCATCATCAAGGCACAGATGTCCTGTAGCAGGAAAGATAATGTCTTAAGGACAATAGGAATTATTGGATCATTTTGAACTCATGACAATTTGGAATGGATTCCCATTTAGGAGTTAAGAAACTTCAGACAGGCAGAATATATTCCAGGGCTGACAAAGCCATACAGAAGCCTTGTATGCAAACAGATGATAAGATCTACCTTTAACTGCTTGGTGGCAGTGCAAATGCTTAATCCTAGGACACAGGAGGCTGCCTGATTTTGCTTAGGTTGAGGCCAGCCAATTCTACAGAATGAGTTTAAGTCCTGCACAGAAAAACCCTGTTTTGAAAACAAAAAACAAATCAGAACAAAGTCACATAAAGGAACAGATCAACCTTCTGGTGGTAGCCTACATGTATAAATGGTATTGAAGGAGGAAGCTTTCCCTCTTTGGCTACTTACCCTAGCTCTTGCTACCAAGTTTATTCCTTTACTACCATTAGAGCCCACTTTTTTGGAATTTTGATGTACAATGACCAGTTGACACATCCATCCTTATAAACTAAAAAACTGCTGTACTCTTCAGATTCCCATTGGTAGGCAACCATTGTTGGACTAAATATATCACAGCTTGTGAGACATCGGAATAGATCCACTTTCTACATATATGTAGAGATTTATCCTACATTCCTTTTCATGCAGAGAACCTTCATTAATGCAGTTGGTTTTTGTTTTGTTTTATTTTTTTATATGCTTACAGATGTATTCCTCTGTAAATATTCAATTTTCCATGAAGACTACTTTTCTCATTGTGATGCCTTTGCCAAGTGTTTGCTCTGAATTTCAGGGATAAAATTCTACATTCACGGAGCCATCATCCGGCATTCTGCCACGAGAAAGATCATTTATCTTTTTTTTGAGATGTGGTCCCTGCTTTTCTTTCCCGATTATCTGTAGTTCCTATGACAAACAGGTAAAAAAGCAAATTTAGTTCAACAAAACTCAGTGTTTAATCAAATAACAAATAATACATTTTGCATTCCTAAATCTCTTTGTTGTTGTTAACGAATATTTGGAGCTCCTTTCCAACTTTTTCACCAAGAATCACTTAATCCATTTAAGTAATTGTATTTAGCTAGCAACACTGTGTCTAGCAGGAAGAAAGGTAAATGCCTGTGTACTACAGAATGATAGCACAGTTCAGCTATAGGACAATTGCTATAGAAATGCACATATTGCTGATGTAGAAAAGTCTTAGTGCTAGAAGGCAATCAGTAACCATTGCAATTAGTCCTTAAGCACTCTGCAACCACCTGGGAGTTGCTTTTATCACTCAGGCCTTAATAGCTAAACAGGCCCCTTTGTGACCTGCCTGTCAAAAGAAGTGCAGGGCCATTCTGGTCTGGATTTGAAGAGAAACTACAGCCAGTGGTTTTGAGTGATGTGCTTTGAGGAAGGGCAAACTGGAAAACCACAGCATGGTGAGTGAGGAGCTGCCGTCCTCAGATCGGTGGTGGGAGATAGTGAAGTTTTGGATCCAGGGTGCTGGATATTCCCTGGATCTGGGTGGGAAGCTGCAAGGAGACAACCTGCCCCCTGAGTTCTCATGTAGTCCTCGAAATTCCCAGAAGCTAGAGGCAGTCTACCAAATAACTATTCTGTGGGCTGTATCTGCTTTGAGTACTGTGAGCAGGGAGGTGTCTATGGAAACATTTTTTAAGTCAACTTCTACATACTTCAGGTGCACCCACTGAAAGCAAGGCAACAAACTTCCAGAGGCCTTTTAGTTAAGTACCTTTTATAAGTTCAGCCATTTGCATTTTAATTTTATGTGTAAGATCCATGTATTGTTAATAATCTGCAGGTTGTAAAAGGCATCTCATTTAAGGGTAGCACTTCACTACTGAACAGTGATCTACAAGAGTAGAATTTGTAACACAAACGATTTACAACTGCTTTTGAGATATATCTCATAAAGTAGTATTTAACTGAGGTAATACTGCCTCTAAAACACACAAAGATAAGTGTATGCTGATCAGTCCCATTAGAATGTTGAATGCTAGATACACATTTGTTCTCCATGATTTTCTAGACATTTGACTCCAAACCATTATACAGAAGCTATTCCTGAGTTGCAAAAGCATCTAGTCCCTTACCCTTATCATAGAACTGCCCCATAACAAGCTGCTCAGAGAGATATTACAGTGTAATAAGCAACTTTAAATTGTATTATATCATATAGTTGCAGTTTTCTTCTCCAGAAAAGCATAGTTCTACCACTGTGGCAATAGGACACCAGATTTTCAAAAGTAAACCAATGATGTATGAGTGGGCTGATAAAGCAAAGTTTTACTTAGGTCCTCATGCAGGGATGAGAAACATTCTTAGAAGAGATAGTAACAACCAGGGGCCTAGGCCTTGAAAGATTTTCCTAAGGGCCTGGTGTATTGACAATAAAACACAGAACCTCGTCAAAAAACAGGTATTTGCATGGGAGAGCTGGTAATTGTATGAAGCAAAGCCTTTGTGGACAGGTTGCTTCAGATATGTAGATGTAAACTACATAGAGCTATGGTTCTCAGTCCCAAGGCCACTGTGGGCTTAGTCAGCAATGACCATGAGATATTCTGTATTCCCTAGCACTGCATTGTTTTAGTGGTGTTCTCCTGAGTTTGTCCCATTGAATGGGCTTCTGCTAACTTCACATAAGTATCCCCTTTAGTTCCATTTCCTCTGTGGAAATAGTATACAAGAGTTTATTCTCCTTAAGAAATTTTCATGGGACACATCTCCCTATCCCAGCTTTTTAAAAAAATCTTTTCTACCTTCTACATTTCCTATCTATCGCATTCCCCATCACCTTCACCTCAAGATCCTATATGTGGAACAGGTACTTCAGTTACAGGTATCTGGTGGCCTTTAGGAACAGTACTGGGAACACATTTGCTGTGTAATCCTCCCATATCCCTAAGTAGCTAGACATGCTGTCTCCAGTTTCTACTGAAATTGTTCACTGTGTACAATGCAGCTTGAACCAAAAGCCATTTAAGAAGGGTAGCATATATGAAAAGCAAACTATGTCTAGGCTGGCTCCTCTCTGAGTATTTTCCAGAGATAGATACATATTATGTTAGAAATATTTGTCTTTATGGATCATCTCTTTGGGTGAAGTGATTTTTCCCTGGGAAGGCATATTAATGCTACAACAGATGCATTTTCATCCTGTTAGAAGAATGTTTATGAGACAATCCCTTATGTTGGTGCAAGTGGCATTGTTGCTCTCCAAACAATGGTCTTGCTGTCTTCTGTACTATACCTTCAAATTTCTTAAATTACTGTAACACCTAAGAGATTTAAATTTTCCATTAGAGTCAGGTGGCCAACTATCCAGTGCAGTCACAGGAAAAGCATTTGCAAGTGGAGTATTGCTTCTACCTTCAGTGCAGAATAAGGAAAATTGTTTACACTGCAGGAGGATTCAGGGTAAGCAACCAGGTGCTGAATTCACCACTATGAAAAAAGTACATGACTATGTTAAGGGGAGTGATTTTGTTATTTCCCAGCATGTTTTAATCTGTCATGTGTTGGAACACAGACCAGAGTATATAGGTGTACAGTTTGTGAGGGATGAAATGAAAGGCAGGGTTTCTCAGTGGTTAGCGTTGCCACTTTTGTGGGTGGAGCTTCTTTCAGTGTCCATCAGTTGTCTTGGTGGAAATGGGTGGTGCCAGCAGCTGGCCTGTCTATCTGTTAAAAAAAGCTTTTTAATGAGACATTTTAAATGCCATATTCTCTAGATCTCTGAGCATTTGAGGGCTGTCTGACTGTTTAGCATACCTTAGTATACAAAATAACCCTGTAATTAATCTGATTTGAAAACAGGATCCAAGCTGAGAGGCTGTGGAGGGATATTTTACTCAGGGCCCTGCAGCGTGACTGTAACTGGTTTTTACTTAGTAGGTTACACTTATGACCACAGAGGACAAAGAGGTAGAGAAAAACTCCCTTTGATAATAGAGGCTTAACCTTAATTAATAGCTCACAGGAAAGACTGGGTGGCATAAATATTTTGTTAGCTTGAAATAGGCATTTATAACCTTAAATATTTACCACCATTAAAAGGCACATAACAATTTAGAAATATTTGAGACTTAGTAGAGTTGAATTTAAGTTGCATGAAGTTAGCTTACATTTACTTAAAGTTAAATTTAAGTTAAATGTACAGATATATTAAACAGGACTGTGTAAAATTGAGAAGGACTAGAATGTAGTGAGATAGTCCTTCTCTGGCACTGACCACACCCATTGGGGGGTGGAGCCATGGGCGGAAGTGACCTGTGGAAGGAGGTCAGAGGGGGCCAGGAAAGGCGCTCTCTTTCTGGCGTGACTTGGACAGGAGAGGATCGGGTTGAATTTCCTGGTGTTTCATCTGTCTAGGTTGTAAGTTATTTCTCCCTGAATAAACATCTGTTCGGCCTATTTGTTTATCCTGATCCTTATTTACCACGATACTAGAATGTGAAGCTATGTATGACATAGTGAAAAAAGAAATTAGAGACAAAGAATAAAGAATAAAGCAAATAAAAGAATAAAAGCAAAAGGTAAATGAATTACAGGTTCTGTTGGTGGCAGAAGCTGGCTAGACTCCCTGTGCCTAGGTGGCTGGTGTAGCAGAGGGAAGAACCATGGGGGGGTGAGGCTCGGCCACGTTGTGAAAATGGCAGCTGCCATAAACATATCCCCAAAAGCTGGCAGAAATCATAAAGTTTTGAGATTCAATTTTGTCTTGAGTAGATGCTGCCTCAGCTCAGCCTACTGCCCTGAGACAGGCTGCAGCTGCGGCGGGCAGGAGAGTTTTAGTTTGGTATGAAGAGAACAGAACCAAGTTTAGGGTAAGAGGTTGTTTAATAGAGAAAAAAAAACTCATTCCATCTACCTGTGCACTGGCAGTAATTTGAAAGATCTTGTAAAATATCGGGATCTAGAGAGCCGTTATGCGGCCAATTTAAATTTTCTAGGGGATATCTAGGCCTCTTTTTAGTACAAAGGTAAAGAAGTCTGGGTGCCTTAACAAGTGGCATTAAGTGAAAGGGTTTTAAATTTTCTATCAGGCATCCCATTGGAGTGGTGGGGGATATTTCCTTAGTCAGTTTATTCCCCATGGGTAGAGAGGAAAGTGACCAGGTAGTCTTGGAACTCGCCAGCCCAAGAGTGTGGCCACACCATAAGTGAGAATGGCAGAGTGTTATTTGAAGCTGTCAGCCTGAAAACGTTGCCAGGGCCAATAGAAGCCGGTAGGACTCAGCAGTTCGAGAGCAGAGCAGATATACCACCCTAGGTGGTATGTCTTCTACCCGTGAGGAATGTACCAGACCTTAAGGAAATGGGTTAAAATTTAAAAGGTTACCTTACCTAATTGAAGCCTGTGTGGGGTGGTATTTCCAGCGAACGGGGGGGGGGGGGTGGGGGGTGGAGGCAGAGTACTGGTATCGGAAACAGGATCCTGAGTGTCTCTGGCTGGCCGCCCACCAGCAGACAGCTGCCAGTGACCCTCAAGGAGAGTCTGCCTGGGTTTCAGCACCAATATTGTTCTTTTGCTGTGCAACTAATGCCTAAGAAACACAAACACGAGACTCAGAGGCCACGTTGAGTTTGTTGAAATCAGTGTTTCTCTGATTTCTTTATCAGCTCCTTTGTTGTCTGAATATAGAATGGCTATGATCTTTTTTTTGTTTATCTTATATGCTGATAAATTGCTGAATGTGTTTTTCAGCTGTAGGAGTACCATGGTAGAGTTTTTTGGTTGCTTATTTAAACTATCATATCTTCTGAAAATAGAGAAAGATTGAATTCTTCCTCTCAATTTGTATACTCTTGATATCCTTTTCTTGTCTTATTTCTTTAGCTAGCACTTGAAATACAATAATGAAGAGATGTGGAGAAAAAGGGCAGCCTAGGCTTTGTCATGAATTTAGAGGAATCACCTTAAGCTTCTCTACATTTAGCTTGATATTTACTCTGTGTTTACTACAAATTGCTTTTATTATGTTTATATAAATATAAATTCCTGTTTTCCCTGATCTCTCTAAGACCTTTAACATGAAAGGTTGTTGAGTGTTGTCAAAGGTTTTTTCTACATCTAGGGAGATGATCATATGATTTTTCATTTTTAGTTTGTTTATATAGTGGTATATTTGATATATTTTCATATGGGAAGTCATCCCTGCAGCCCAAGGATGAAGCCTACTTGATCATGGTAGATGATTTTTCTTATATTCTTGGATTCAGTTTTCCCATATTTTCTTGAGCATTTTTGCATCAATGTGCAGGAGGGATATTGGTCTGTAATTTTCTCTAAGTTTTGTCTTTGTGTTAATGGGTATTAAGGTGATTGTAGCCTAAAAAAAGTGTTTGGTAATGAAACTTCTTTTTCTATTATGTGGAACAGTTTCAAGAGTATTAATATTAGCTCTTCCATGAATTTTCGGTAGAATTCTTCACTGAAAAAAGACATCTGGCTCTGGGATTTTTTTCTTTTTATGTTGGAAGGCTTTGTATGACTGTTCCTACTTTGTTAGTTGTTATAGGTCAATATAAGTTGCTTGTCTATTCTTGATTTAATTTTGTAAAGTAAGAGTTGTCCAGAAATTTGTCCATATCCTTTGAATTTTCAAATTTTGTGGAGTATATGTTTCCAAAACATGACCTGAAAATTGCCTGGATTTCCACAGTGTCTATTGTTCTGTACCCCTTTTTGTTTCTGATTTTGTTAATTTCCATGTTCTCTCTGTGCTTTTTGTTTAGTTTGGATAAAGGTTTGTCTAACTTGTTAATTTTTTGAAAAAACCCCAACTCTTTATTGCAATTATTTATTTTGTAATGTTTTCCTGTTTTCTACTTTATTATTTTCAGCCCAAAAATTGATAATGGGGCCTACTCCTGGTGGTTGAGTTTGCTTCATTTGTGTCCTAAGGTTTTCAGTTGTGTTGTTAATTCTCTAATGTGTCTCTCATCTGTTTACTTCATATGGGCACTTAATGCAATCAACTTCCCTCATAGCAGTGCTTTCAAGGTGTCCCATTAATTCATGTATGTGGTATCCACAACCTCATTGAATTTTAGGAATTCCTTAATTTCTTTATTTCATCTTAGACCCAAATATGATGAAATTAAGCATTATTCAGTTTTCATGAGTTTGTAGGTTTTCTGTGATTTGTTGTTGTTTTTATTGAATTCCAATTATAAATCATGGTAGTCTGATAAGATACAGGGAAATATTCAAATGTTTTTGTATCACATGAGGATTTTTATGTTGCCTCGTATATGGTCAATTTCAGAGAATGTTCCATGTGGAGTAGAGAAGAATTTATATATTTTTTGGTTTGGATGGAACGTTCAATAGATGTCTGTGAAACCAAATTGAAACATATCTTCTGTTATTTCTTTTGTTTCTTTGTAAAGTTTCTGACTGGCGTTCCTGTGTAGTGGTGAGAGTGGGGTGTTGAAGTCTCCCACTCTAAGTGTGTGTAGTTTTATGTGAGGTTTGAGTTTTAGTACCATTTCTTTTATGAATGTGTGTGTATTTGTATTTGGGGCGTAGAGATTCAGAATTGAGGTTTTGTGCTTAGGATTTCTCCTGTGATGGATACAAAATGACTGTTTTCATCTCTTTTAATTGATTTTGGTTTGAAGTCTAACTTGTTAGGTATTACGATAGCCAAACCTGCTTGCTTCTTGGGTCAAGTTGATTGGAAGATCTTTTCCAAGCCCTTTAACCTGAGTAATGTCTATCTTTGAATCTTAGATGTGTTTCTTGTGTGCAGCAGAAGGATGGATCCTGTTTCCATATTAATTCTGTTAGCCTTTCTCTATTTATTAGTGAGATAATACCATTAACATTGAGGGAAAGTAAGGGACATTTTTGATTAATGGTTTTTGTTTATGATTTGATGTTGGCAGTGGTTTTGTGTATATATTTTCCCTGCATTTCCCTTCAATTCTGTTGAAGTTAGATTATCTATTTCCTATGAGTTTTTGAGCTGTGGACATGCCACAGGCAGAGCATGATCTGGAGCCAGTCCAGGGAATTTGCAGGTTAGGGTGTGGGGGGAATTTCACGCAAATTTTTCTGGGACTCACCTCTAACAGAATCCTGGCAATGGGGGTTATAGATCCTGGTACACAGTGTTTCAAGTTGTTCCTGCATGGATAGGCGGATCTAGCCAGGGCCTGGCACTCTCCTTCTGAATCCTCTCTAGCAGAGACCCAGCGATGAGGGGCAAGCATCCAGCACCATGGATTCAGGATGGTGGCATTGATACATGGAACTAGCCGTGGCCTGGCATTCTTCAAGTGAGGCCTCTAGCCAAGGACGGTGTCTGTTTTTCTAGCTTTTTTAGTTTTAATTTTTATTTATTTATTTTTTTTTTTGAGACCCCATTTTTTTGTGACTCTGCCGCTTGTCCCACAACTATATCTTGTATACCAGGCTTGTCTTGAACTCACAGAGATAGGCTTCCATCTGCCTCCTAAGCACTAGCGTTAAATGCATGTGCCACCACCACCCAACTATTGGCATCTTTTTACATGTATTCTTTAAACACATTACTGCTTGTATCTCTGTGTTGCTGCTCTCCTATGTTTCTTAGATTTTACTTATTCCATTCCTTTTGTCAAGTGATGTTTATTATTGATTTCTGAGTAGAGCAAAGTCTTTTGTAACTTTGGGTTGTCTTATGCTGTATAATTGAGAATTGTTTTGAACTCCCAATCATGCGTCTCACGTACAGTGCTGGGAAGAAACACCTACACTTTCTTCCTGCCTGGCCCTTGACTGGTCAGTGAGAAGGAAAATAGACCAGAAATTGAGTGAACTCCCAAGATCTCTGATTAGTGTGGAGACTTATATATGAAGAGGGATTTGTGCAAGGATTGAGTTCATGACCCACTTGGATACTAGTGGAGTCACAGTGCAGAAAGGGAGAGGAAGGATATAAGCTGAGATGTCCTCCTTCAATGATAGTTGAGGTGAGCAATGTGGAATCAGTTAATCATTCCTACATAATCCATAATTTTCCTGGTGGGCAGTTTCTTGGAATCACCAGAGAGGGCTATCAAGAATCTGGATAGAGGAGAGACCTTATCATGAATACAAATTGCTATAGTTAAAGTATTCAGCCAAAACAGGTCTGGGTGAACTATTGTGGACTATGTAACAGGGCTGATATTTTTTGTGGTTTTGGATGTACAGTCTGAGAGAAAAGGTTTGAAAAATCCTTGGTGTGCTCTAATTGAAACCACATGGAGCTATGCTTATTAGGCCCATAGACACTGTGGCCTTAGTCAGTAATGTTAATGGGATTGCCTGTTTCCCCCCTGTACTCCACTGCTTGAGTAGCCTTCTCCTAAGGTTGTCACATCAAATGGTAATTCCTGCTGACTTCTTAGAAGTCTATCATTTCCTTACATTTCCCAATAGACGTAGGATACAAGAAGCTATTCCTCATGAGAAGCTTACTTAGAATAACACATGGCTTAAGCAATTACTCTCTGTCCCAGCTTTAATCTTTTCTTTGTTCTGCCTTCCCTACTTTTCTTATCTTCTGACACTTCTTCCTCCAGATCTGCTATTCAAAGTAACTCTTGTACTATGAAATAATTGTGGTGCTATCTTTTCTGTTGAAAGCTTATATTGCCTTACTGGCCTAACTTGCAGTATCCTGTCACTATTTAAATTCCTCAAAGAATAAGCTGGGGTCAGACATTGAAAGAACTTAAAGAAGGCAACATATGTGGAATGCAAAATGTTTTAGGAGCGAGATTGTGGTTTTTCACGCCTGTAATCCCAGCACTCAGGAGACACAGGAAAGTAGAGCTATATGAGACCAAGGCCAGCAGGGTCTGCAGAGATGTTCCTAAAACAACTAAGGCTATTTATTGCACAGATAAACTCTGTCTTAAAAAAAAACAACAACAAAAAACAAAACAAAACAAAAAAAAACAATAACAACAAAAATAACCATCTGTTGTAGGTTCTTTCCTCTTTGATCATTAACCAGAAATGAACGCAATTTGTCTATACAAACATATTTCTTTATTTCTTAAGTCTGTGGCAATGTCCTTATGTCCTCTTGATTACCCCTTCTTAAACTACCTGATTGTATGCCCTCTGTGGGTTTTTTGGGACCAAGATTCTTAAAAATTTTTTTTCTGGATACCAATTATTTATAGGGATATGTTTAATAAACAGAACTCATTAATTTATAACATTGTTCATTAAAATATAATTATATGAATGATGGCAGAATATTACCCCCATTTGCATAGAGAAATCTAGACTATGGGGTGTCTCTCTTTGAAACAAATATCAGTCGCTTCAGGGTCAGAAGCAGAACAGTTTAGGTGAACTTTTGCATTAGGTTTGGTAGAGTCTGTGTATATAAGTTCTGAACACATAGAGTCATTGGTAGCTGGATAACATTACACAAGATCTCAGGTTCCGTGGATGAATTTCTCTTGTTTTTATGTATTTATTTATTTTTTTTTAAAGTTGATGGTATTTACCCCTTATTTTTTGTTCTCTTCCTCCCCTTTGTTCTTTCCCTAATATTGTACACCTCTCGATCACTGCATGGTTGTTATAGATGTAGAAGCCATGCTGTATCAACATATGTACTATATTTTTCATAATTCTATTGGGATTCTAACTGGTTCCCATTTGCATGAATCTTTGTAATCAATTATCATTTTATAGGTTGTTAGAAATTTAGTTTGCACTGTATTTGAGTCATGTTGCAAATTTATCTTATACAGAATATGCATACTAATGCATCATATACTCAATGATTATTGTTTAATTTTTATTTATGTACTCTGTTTTATTCTTGTTGTTTTCAGTCTGGAAATCACATTTACTGTTTTCCTGAGCACATATTCTACTTGGGGATGACCTGAGTCAGATCCCAAAACCCAAAATTCTAGGCTCAATACAACGTCACCTCCAGATGCAGGGTATCTGACAATCTCTACTATGGTATGTAATAATTACACATGGGAAACATCTTTCACACACATTCTGAATACATAAAAACTGGGAAAGAATTTGTTTTCAAAATCCTTGTTACTGAAACTGAAAGACCCACTGAGGGAGTGGACCCTCACACCCCGACTCAGGAAAGGTGTCCCCCCAAATCACTCATGAGAAGTGGTCTTGATGAAAAAGCATGAGGTCTTTTATATTCCAGTGCACTGGGGTCCACAGCCATACTCCATGTGGGGTAGAGGAGTAGGAATCCTGGGTACAGGGTTCATACAGCTTTTATAGGGTTACAACAAAGCCCGCACATCACAAACCAATCATCTCATAGCATCCAGTGCAGACCAATCAATTTGAACTATCCAAGCCTGCAGTTAGCCCAGGAAATCTGCTTTCACTAGGGCTTCTGGGTAGTGTGACGAGGTCCATTTCCTGTTCTCATTCACTCACAGATGCTGTTGGTAAACCACCTTGTTGTAAACAGTCAAGAATGACATTTTGCCTTCTCACTGCTACGGGGCAGAGTCTAGGAAATATTAGGCTAAGTTTTTCCATCCGTACAAAGCAACAATGAGAGCAAAACCAGCCTCTTTTTGTGGATGATTCCTATAAAATTTGTTTCTATTTTAATTTTTTTAAAATTTGTTTTCATTTCACATACCAATCCCTCCTTCCCAGTCTTCTTCTCCAACCACTCTCCCTTCCCTTCAACTTTGAGTAGTCAGAGAGGGTAAGGTCCTCATTCTGGAGTCAACAAAGTCTGGCATACAAAGCTTTGGAAGGACCAAGCCTCTCTATTTTTTATCTTGACTGAGAAAGATATCCCACTATGGGGTGTGGTCTCCAAAAACACTGTTCAATCAACTGGGATGGGTCCTGGTTTCACTGCCAGGGGCCCTCTAACAGATCTAGTCACCTAAGTGTCAACCACATTCAAAGGGTCCAGTTTATTGCCTTGAAGGTGCCCCAGCTGTCAGTCCATACTTCCCACTAGTTATAGTAGATGTGGTGTGGCTTTGTTGGAAAGGGCTTTACCCTGTTAGAGGAAGCACATCACTGTAGGGTCAGGCATTTATGTTTCTTATTCTCAGAATGATGCACAGTGTGTCAGACAATGCCCTGTTGCCTCTGAGTCATGCTGTAAGGACTCTAACCTCGAGGACTGCAGCAGCCTCCATGCTGACATGTCCCCTGTCATAAGAGAACCTCTAAAATTTTAAGTGTGACACTTCAATTAAATATTTTCCTTGTAAGTGTTGCCCTGACCCTGCTGTGTCTTTACACAGCAATGAAAACCTAACAAAGACAGAAGTTGGTTCCAGGACCTGGGTTATTTCTATGATAGACTCTCCCTATCATACAATTTATTTCTGATGTGTTCTCAGTAGTGTTGTTCTGGTAGCTTGCCTCTCCCTTTATGTCTGTTTATTGGGATTTCTTTCTCAGGGTATATGCTACTTAAACGGCCAAAGAAATGGTGCATGCGGTCCTCTTATTCAGTTTACTTCTAATGTGCCTAGGTTAATGCATTATAATGTACATGTATAAAATAAGTGAGAGAAGCACCAAGGATTACATGACTATATTGTCAAAGAAGTTTACATTTACAATGTGAGTCTTATACTTCATTGTCACACATGTATGTGTTATTTTAGGATGCAGTGACCTATGACGATGTGCACATCCACTTCAATGAGGAAGAGTGGGCTTTGCTAAATCCTTCTCAGAAGTGTCTCGACACAAATGTGATGCTAGTCACCTACAGGAACCTCACTGCTACAGGTAAGACTGAAATTTCCTTCATATTTTAAAATAAGGGACCAAATATTTCTTGATTGTTGATACTGTTCTGTAATTTTGATTAAGAAAAAGGAAAATTGGGTGAGTGAGGCATGGTTCTAAGGTTCATTGAAGTTATTACTTAAATTTTGTACAATTTGCAAGAATACATCATATATTTTCTATTATTTCAGGCTACATTTGGGATAACCATAATACGAAGGATCATTGTCAAACTGATAGAAGACAGAGAAGGTAAATTTTCATGTGCAAATTTATGCAAATTTGACTCTGAAGATATTTTAATGTATCCTGGAAATTTTATTGAAGAGTCACACTTAAAAAATTAAAAAGATTAAGAAGAGCAACAGTGAAAATAATTGTAGCTTAAAGTACAGTGATGATTGTCATTTTCTCACAAACCCCTGTACCTCAGTGAAAGGTAGCTTTTCTGTGTTTGCAAGGCATTGGTGTAAAATGAAAGGGAAACTATGTCTGAACAGATACCACCCTTTGAATTATAGCACCCAGATATCTATTCTGTAGATATGCCAATGTGTTTATTTTCATACTATTCAGATATTTTAAATATTTTAAACAGTGTACATGTTGCATAGGTGATAAGTATATGTCCAAGACCTTCTAACAAAAAAAGTCTATAGTTAAGAAGGCATTACTTATCTATTTGTGACTTTGCTATGGATATTGGAAGGGTCATTTTATGAGTGTCAAGAAGGTTGTTATGTAGAAACCTTAAAGTTGACTTAAAGAAAGTCAAAGGGGGAATGCTATATGGAAGCCTTTTATTTGTTTTCATAAGCATATCATATGTAGAGTCAAGTAGTTGTGGCCCATACCTTTAATTCCAGCATTCATGATCAAGAGCAAGGTGGATCCTTTAAGTTTGTGATCACTCCGGTCTACAAAGTGAGTTCCACAATAGCCGGGTTAACACAGAGATATTCTGTATTAGAAAATGTAGGGAAAAAAAAAGAATTTAGGTTACTCTAAATACAAGCCATGTGAATTTACAATGTGGAAAGAAGCAATGTACCTCTCTCTCTTATGACAGTGAGAAGAAATGAAAGGTATTTAGTAGTCCCCACTTTGAGGATATCTGTTGAGTGTGAAACAACTTTAAAATTTATCAGTATTCCTAAGTCATCTGAAAGATACCATCAACTTACACTGTAGTAAATCCATATGACCATTGGAATGTTTGAATGCTTCCATTTGTACTGGTACATTTAGCCAATGTAGTATGATTTATATGAAGGAAAAACTGATAAATGGAATAAATATGGCAAAGCTCTGAATTCTTTCAGTTTTTTTAATTATGTTGGAGATTTTATGTAAATAGATGCCATAATTGAAGGCCATGAAAGAAAGGCTCTTACTCTGAATCACAGGTATCTTCAATGAAAACAAAACAATACCACATGAGAGAAGCATTATGAATGTAAAACTCAAGATCTGATTCTTGTTTACAATTAGGCCAAATTATAACTTTATTTAAGACATGTATAACTTTCTTTAGTATCATGCATGTGGTAAAGTTTTACATATGCTAATTATCTTTGCAGAAATGAAAGAAGCCATAAGAGAGTGAATCCAGTGAATATACGCAATGAATGTGTGAAAAACTTTGTGGGTTACAGGTATCTTCAATGGCTTGAAAAAATTCATACTGGAGAGAAACCATATAGAAGTCTACAGTATGGTGAAGTCTTTGCATGTCACCATTTTCTTCTCAGTGAAAGAGCACACATGATAAAAAACACCTATGAATGTAGTCAATGTGGTAAAATGTTTGTAAGACATACTATGCTTAAAAGACATATTAGAACACATACTGGAGGGAAAACACAAGACTATAATCAATGTAGTAAATGTTTTTCACAATACAGTCATGGGGTATGTTATAAAAGAACAAATATTGGAGAGAAACCCTATGTCTGTAACCAATATGGTAGGGCATTTTCACAAGTCAGTAAGCTACAATCTCATCATAGAACACATACTGGAGAGAAAGTCTATGAATGTATTCAATGTGGTAAAGCATTTGCAAGTAATGGTCATCTTAAAAGACATATAAGAACACATACTGGAGAGAAACCCTATGTATGTAATCAATGCAGTAGAGCATTTTCACATGCCAGTAATCTCCAGTCTCATCATAGAACACATACTGGAGAGAAACCTTATGGATGTATTCAATGTGGTAAAGCTTTTTCACAACACAGCCATCTGGTACGTCTTAAACGAACACATACTGGAGAGATACCCTAAGAATGTAGTCAATGTAGTAAAGCTTTCACAACATATGATATGCTTAAAAGTCATACAAGAACACATACTGGAGAGAAACCTTATGGATGCCATGAATATGATACAGCCTTTGCACATCCCAGCATTCTCTTAAGTCATAAAAGAATGTATACTTGAAAGATACTGAATGTATCCCATGTGGTAAAGCCTCTCTGTGTATCATTAGTCTTTATAATCACAAAAAAAAATCATAGTGCATAGAACCTCTATAACGTAACCATTGTAGTAATGCTTTGCACTTTGCTTATCCCAATAATTTTTGTGAACCTAGGAAAACCCTTATAGAAAGGAATCTTCCTAGAAAGGATGTGGTATGATCTTCATTCAACACACATCGAGTTACATAGTTTGCTGGAGAGAAAAATATCTGACAATTGTGAACAATCAGTTCAATCACTACAATGTCTCTGTTTTGTTCTCACTTGCAAACTCATGTGGAAAAAAGTCCTGGAAATTTACTGGTAAGGGAACCATGTTTCATGGTAACCCTTGTCTTTATTTACATAAAAACCTCATTCAGATGGATTGTTATCTCTAAGCCCAATCCTTCATGCTTAATTTCTTTTACATGAAGCAATTCATGTTGCAGGAAAACTTTGAAGACTTTAGAACCCTCAACACAATGGTTACAGGATTGAGTACTCATTTAGAGGAAATATTCAAATATGGAAATCTGTTTAGAGATTTGATTTAATTTTAATCATATGATTTCAGTGTGTGAGTTTGTGATTGTTCATGGTTTCTCACAAGAAGATTACACCCTTGAGTATTCCTGTAGGAGGAACTACAGTATGTTCTCAGAAAACTGACATAGGCCATGGCAATGAACTTGCCATAAATTTGTTCATCCACATTTCTAAACATGTACATATTTTAAATCCTGTTTTGTCATCTTGAAAACAGATAATAGAGAAGAATTCATGGAAGAGGAAACCCACATCATGTAAACAATTTTGTGAACATGTTAGACATCATACTTGACTTTAATCTTAATAAATAAAATTTATTCATGTGGATATGGTCCATTAGTAAGTTCACTACACCCAAGAAAAATGATAAATGAGTTATTATTGGGGAACAACTTACACAGATGATAATAAATAACTACGGAGGAGTTCCAGCTTAGAAGGGTCCATTCCCTGCCATTCTGATTTGATCTGCAACATGGGAGAGAGATGTGAGAGACAGAAAGATGGAAAGGGAGTGAGAAATAGATGGAGGGGGAGTGAGAGAGTTACAGACAGATTGTGAAGGAGAGAGGTCCACCCCAGGGTTCTCCATCTTCTGTTCATATACACAGAACCAAAGGCACTACATAAGAAATAACTTCATGAGATGATCTGAGCAGAAAGCCTGGATTCACAAGAACACCCTCCCCTCTAAATGACCGGTCCACTAGAGGTTCTGATTGGTTCTTATAGCCTAAAGTGACAGGACCAGGCAAGCAGAAGATACACAGCTGCTTGAGAGTGGGATTTCTAACAGGGCAACCAAATAATCCCACCATTTGTATACACATAGAAGCCCACAGGGCTTCCACCTAAATTACCCTGAGACCCTGAGTGTGGGGTCATTGGTCTGTGCCCGGCTTCTTTTTGCTGGCAAGAGACAATGTGGGGTGGAGTTTTCAGGTGTTGGTGGACTCAGCAGGAGATGTGTGTTGAGAAGTTTTCTCTTAGCTGCAAGTCTGGAGACCTTAGGCATCTGTTCCTTGAGTAGGGAGATAAGGAGGGTTGAGTGAAGTTTCAGCCATGACAGTGAGTTGCAGGTAGCACCATTCTGATCCCCAACCTCAGTGTACCTAATTAAAACCCTCATCTGAACTCACCTCAGTTCAGACTCTGCCCTTAAAAAGCTGCCATTAGAGGCTCAACCGGGATGTGGAGCAGATGCAAAGGCATCCACTTTTAGATCCACCACCTGATCCCTTGTTTTCTATTCTCCAGGGAAACCCAGGACAGTTATGCTCTGATTAAGTATGGATTCATTATTTCAGTATTATTGAAGCATTGCATCAGAAACTCTGGGTTTCAGTTTTCCTTTCCACTCACCAGGATTTTTAAGTTTACAGGGGTCTTTGCTCTTATGCTCCTGCCCACATGACAGAACCAATACAGAATTCTTGTTGCTCCCTGGATTCTTTGACCACACATTTCACTCCAATCAAATAGTCCAGCCCTCCAGATATGAGAGAGTGTTTCCATTGTGTTGTACTTTCCAATTGATTTTCTCACTTCTTTCAATTAGTCACTCAATCTCTCCTGCTCTAAAGAAGCTTACACCTTTGGAGGTGCCTACCTGCCTCCAATTCCTTTCCACCACTACTCTCTGGAATATATACTCCCAGACACTTCTATGAAGCTCTTTGTCTCTGTCCTCCTTAATGTAGGAATGAGCTGCTGAGTCAGATGATTGGTTTCAGCTTGCATCTCTCTCACTGTTAGCACAAGGAGACCCAGAAGATGGAATGAGCTCATGGCACAGCAGTTGCTGCTGGCAGTTTAGGAATTAAGTTCATACCTACTTTGCAGCCACTCTGGTGTTTGAATTGGTGTCATTACTTATTGGAAAAATCAATGGCTAGGATTGTTTACTAGATGCAAAATCTTGTTAGCCTCTAATCAACCTGTAAGACTCAGGCATTATGGTAACCTGACTCTGTTACATGGGAGAGTCCACTGAAGAATTTTCTCTGCTCACCCCAGAGTTCCATGAATACTAGTGTGCCCACAGGACCCAAGATCCCTATAAAGACAGATTTTGCCCACTTACACTCCCTCCCTCTTCTCTCTTTCATGCTCTTTGTTCTCTTGCTGCTATTTCTTCTCTCTCCCCTCTCATCTCTTTGTGCTCCTGTCTCCCATTCTCTCCTGTCACCTGTCTATGTGTCTGTTTCTCTTTATCTCTTTTTTTGTTTGATTCCATTTTTTCCCCTTACTAATAAAACTTCTCACTCAAGTTCTGGCTGCCTGGCATGTTTGTACCCCACCTTAGTCACCCTCTCCTTCCATGGAATCTGCAGTGGTCCTCCATGCAGGACCACCATTAAGTTTATCTTAATATTGAAGCAAGAGGTCATTGTCATGAGATATTCACCCTACTGGTACCCAAAGATAACTGAGTAGACATCACTGAATTTACATAGTGGTGGTTCAGCTGTAATGTGGGGCAACATATTTCTCCATTATATCTGTCTATTTTAAAAGTCAATTGTTAGTAGAGGGAGGATGTGGGGATTCAACTCTTTGCCTGACTGATATCCAAAGTGCTGACCTGAATTTTAAATTTTCTTTTACTACTTGTGTTGATGCCATGGCTGGTCTGGAACTTCTGGGCATATAGTAGCAAACTTAACTGTCTCATTCCCTGTTGTAGCTGGGATTGCTGGATCATGATTAGTGGTACTCCACTACCCAGTTGTAAGGTGAACTTGTAGAACAGGATGATACTATTCATACGCATGTCATGGTTAGTGTTTCATTTTTTCTTCAACCTTTTAAAGGATTTTCCTCTATGTGAATGTATATGTTTGTTAAATATGCCTTTCTTGTTTAAAAATGCCCTTGTAGCTTTACTTTTTCAGTCAGAAAATACTCACCAATTTGAAATATTTTTAGTTTTTCAAAGTATGTAGGTTACTGTTTGCTAAATTCTAGTGACTAACTATCGGTATCAAAAATGATACGGTTATGATTTGTTTGTTTGTTTGTTTGTTTTTGCAATATTTGTGCCTCTCTGTGGATGTTTTCCTTCCATATGCAAGATTTCTTATAATGATCACTCATCTTGCGCTCTCTATTTGCAAAAGAGAACCTTGCAGGACTGATAATCCTGCCTCTACCTCCTAAGTGTTGGGGGGGGAGGGTAAATGTGTTTCACTTAGCCTCTTACCCTCATTATGTTTTTTAATTTGTATTTGAAAGAGTCTTTCTATTTTGCATAGCCTAGATTCAAAATCTGGCTGTCTCACCATATTACCCATCTGAGTCCTGGATTCACAGGCAGTTTGAACTTCTGAAAAATATGCTGGCTGACCAAGGTTATGTACAAGGAAGAAAACTGGGTGAATAACTCCAAGGTGAACTTCAGACTGTTTTATGTAAAAATTTTATTATTAAAAGAGCTGGAAATAACTCTAGGCTGGAAAATTTTCCCCAGGGTTTATAGCTGTGCAGCCTGTTCCCATTCTTAGTATCTGGAAATCTGATAACCCAGTATGGATTGTCCCTTATGTGCAGAGTTCTAACCTGTTCCACATCTTGGAGTTAACCCCAGGCCTAATGATAACTGACAGATGGATGTTACTCATGTTCCTTCCTTTGGCCAACTACAATTTGTACATATATCTGTGGATATCCATTCTCAACCCATATTTGCCTCTACTCATACTGGAGAAAGGCTTAAGGATGTTAAGAGCCATTGTTTACATCCATTGCTTATATGGAAATGCCCAGACAATTAAAAACTGATAATGGACCAGCTTATACTCATCATGGTTTTAACCCTTTTTTTGAAAAAAAGAAAAATTTAATCACGCATAAGACAGGCATCCCTCAGGGTCAGGCCATGGTAGAGTGTGTGCATCGCACAATTAAAGCCTGTCTTCATAAAACAAAAAAAAGGGGGGAGGAGTTTACAGGGTATCCTCATAATAACATTTCTTTGGTCCTTTATATTTTAAATTTTTTAACTATTCATAGTGGTGCTCGATCTGCAGCCGACTGGCATTGGCACCCTCGGTCATCTGACTATGGCTCAGTTATCTGGAAGAATGTAACTAAAGGAAAATGGAGTGGCCCCCAACTCAGTTCTAGTATGGGCCCGAGAGTCATTTTGTGTCTTTTCATTTTGGGTGCCTGAGTGGCTGATTCGCCATGTGAGGAGGAAAGGTGATTGTAACAGCCAGAAAGAATGTCCGATGGGTCCTCAAGAATCTACCCATCCTGATGCCTGCATGTCTGAGTAGCTATATGTGGCCTTGCATCCTAACCACTAATTATAGTTTGAATCAAGAGTCTATAAATTTACACATTTATCCAAAGGACAAGAATTTCACCTTCATCTCAGGCACTGTATTCTGGTTCCATTCTTATTGTTGTAAACAATGCTAATAATTTTGGAGAAAGTTTCAATTGTTCTCAGCAGGTCTGCCGACTGTAACAGCTGTCTTGGGGACATACCCAGGTGTGCAGCAGAGAGGAAAGGAGATTCTGGGAACATGGCTTCCAGTGCTGCCTTCACCACTGAAGCTATAGTTTCTACCATAGCCCTCTGCCAATCGGTAAATACTGCAAGCACAGTGGATCAATTATCAGGTGATTTGGCTTAAGCCTTAGCTACCCAAAGCACACTATATTATCTAGTACAAATTGGCATTTTTAAACTAAATTTACAAACTATTCTCCTGTAGGAACACTTGAATTTTTGTGAGAAACTCATACGGCTTCTTCTTCTGTCTTTCACACATATCTGTGTTAATTCATCATTTTTCTCCTGAAATCCTGGAGTGATGAGTTTTTCAGTTATACACATGCTTTAGCCACGAAGATCATTAACATCTATGAAACATGAATTACACTTGCCAATGCAGAAGGCCTTTTACAAGGACTTCAACTTGTGAGCAGATCATTGGGGGTTTGTAGCCCTTGCATTTGGTCTACTTTGCCACAGCACTAAACAGGCCCAGGCCAACTTTCTAACAAGACAGAATCTGTCTTTGGCTCGAGGTAAAATTTCTCTGCCCACATGAGGCTAACAAACTATTCACCAGGGACAGTAAGGGAGAGGGGGCAAATATCCAACCTAAGAAAGGAAGGTTATGGGCCTTGGTGACCTCTCCAATGATGGGTAAGTAATTATGCTGACGTCTTCTTCCAAATAAGGCAGGTATTAGTTTATATTAAAAGAAAGGGAAAACTGTAAGACCCAAGGAAACTTGGGCAAGCCTGAAGCTGTTGGAGGGAATGCATTGCACCATGTCTGTTGTTGGTACTCTTCCCATTTTGATAACAAACCTAGAGACAACACACTCCTAGAGAGCTAACAAAATGCTATCACCATTCACTAAAATAAATACATAACTAAATAATGAAATCACCACAAGGGGCAATTACCACCAAAAGGTGGATCCAGTCTCCACTCATCCTGGATTAGAAAAAGGCAGATTTGAATAATGAAATAATCAGATAGTTAGATCGTCTGTCACACCTGAGTCATACACAGTGGCACCAAACAAGGGTTCACAGAGTATATGTGGAAATGATTTAATAATTACTTATTTAAAGATGTAAGTCGTTGAACATTTTTGTCTCATCAATTCCTGGCAGGCGTGCTGGACATGATAAAGTATGCTGTCTTCATTGATTTTTAAAATTCCATAAGTTAATAAAGAGATAATTGTACTGTCTTGCCTAATGAACTCTGTTGGCCTGACATCATCACCAGCTCCTGAATCTCTGTTGTGCTGTGGCAGGACCTGAGATGATGGGCCCACACCTGGCACAGCAGCATCCCTAGTACTCTGGGTCATGCATAGGTCATCCAGAAACTGCTGTGTCCATGTCTACAACCTTCCTATCCTTGTCCCTGATAGAAATTTGCACCCTAAACAGAATCAATGATGTCATTGTCCATCGATTAAATGATTTAAATAATTAAATAAGTCAGTAATAGATAACTGTCACCATAAAGAGGTGACGTAGCCTTTAACTGGAAGGAAAGACTGGCCAGACTCCAGTCATGAAAGATGTCATCTTCATCAATTCAAACAATCAGTCATAAAATATGATGATATTGCATTATATCCCTGAAGAGGGAGCTTTACAGGACTCTTCAAGGAATAGAGGATTATTGGTTTACATAAATATACAAATCTTTACATTATCTTGGGTATTAACAGGATTTGTCAATTTAAATACATTAATTATGTAATTAGATGATCTGCCCCACTTGACCCCACTAGGTGGCAACAATCTCCAGGTGTCATGGATAATATAATCATTGTTTTATATAACTAAACCATCAAACAATGAGTTGATGTAACATCATTAACGTCCCTAAGGTGGCTCCAAACCAGACTCGGGAACAACGCTGCCTCAAAAAAGATGGACTGCAATCCAATCATCTCTAAGTAAACTCTAACAAATGGATTATCACCTTCCTAAAGGAAGTTGACAATGGAAAACTCACTTTTTGATGAATAATTGTGAGTCTTATTATCATTTAAACCATTATATTACTTCTTAGGAGAGAGAGACCATTCATAAACAGAAGTCTTTGAACTGTTTGTCCACGGACTATGTTCTCTTATGTTAGGTAATCTTGAAATGGGTAACCAGTAAAAGTTGTTGGCCAACTTTCAGTGATATGGCTATGACTTACTGAGGCGAATCACATGTCGTCATTAAAAAATTTAGGGGATTGTGTTGTTGGGAGATTGTAGTATGCCATGATAACACTTTATCGAAGCTGGTCTCTGGTCCATGGCCCATGATACCAGGATATAGAATGCAAGCAGGGTTTCCAAACAATATTTATGATCAAACATTCTGTCACATTCTAGAGCACTTTCTACATGCTAAAATTAGCATACCCACCCATAGACTAAACTTAACGTCACTCACTGATTTTCTCACAAAAACAAAAACAAAGCTGGATCCTGTTTTTTTTTTTTTTTTTTTTTTTTTGATTTACACATATTTACGAGTCTCTCAAGCTAAAACCTGCCTATAGTAATATAAGCATGAAAACGAAAGCATCATTATGCCATTCAAGTAAATTGATAAGTATTTCCATCAATTTTTGTGTTTCAATTTTCTCATTTCTAGAATGGAAACAAAACAATGGATTGCCTCTACCATAATCTTCTTCTCTTTATTGAAAATAAAATAAACTCCTCTTCATTCTCTGACCTTTAGAGGAGCTTGATCCCATGGTTTCTCAAAGTTGTTTAGATTTTTATTTGGCTGATGACTAAGGATTGTGAGCACTGTTTTATTATTCTTTCAGTCATTTTGGATTCCTCAATTGATAGTTCTCTATTAAGTCCTGTACCCGCTTTCTAATATGGTTATTTTGAGTTATTTATTGTTGGTGGTGTGCCATGTTATCAGCACGACCTAGTTCATTAGATAAGATTCTCTGATCATGAGATTATCAAATGATTAAGTTTTTAAAATCGGTATTGACAGTGTCCTTCATGGGTCACTTCTGTTGCAACCTCTCAGAAAGTTAGGATGCGAAATATTACAGTTTTTTAAAATCGTTTAATCATTCGATCATTAAAAATAATACTATTACATAATCAGTAATCACTAGATAACCCAGTGTCCCTCATTCTCTGGGCAGTGCTTCTGGTACCAATCTCCTGTATGTGTCAATCATACACCAGCCAAACCCACAATGGATGACACCATCATTATTTACATAACGAAATAAGTAAATAATTCCATAGTCCTGCATACTTAAATTTCATATGATGGAGCCAAACTCCAGCAATGGTCAAGGAAGTATTACTAAGATAATTAAATATTGCCACACGATTAACTCCCAGGGAGGATGGCCAGACTCCAGTCATGAGGTACAACATCTTCATCGATTTAAATGATTAATATATAAGGATAAATAATTGAACAATGACATGGTGGTGCATACTTAAATCCCACATGGAGAAGTCAGACTCTTCTGTTTGTGGAATAATGATTTATTTAAAAACTTAAATTGGCAATCAATTAATTGGCCTTTTATGTTAACTCTGACAAGATGGCACTAAACTCTTGAACCTATGGCTGATGTAATTATCTATTTCAATAGCTAAATAATCAAGTAATGAGATGATGTTACATCATCAACTGCTAAAACCGTACTCCAAAAGGCTCTTATGGTCCATAACATCACATTTATATTAAATATGTTAATTAAATGATGGATTATAATTTAACTTCCTAATTTTATAGTTAAATAAGTCAGTGTAGTATTAGATGATGTGATGGTCTGGCATGATTGACTCCCATAAGGATGCTCAAAACTCCAGTGATCTCTGAATACATAATGACAGATTTTCATAATAAAATGAATAAAAATTAAACAAGTGGATGGTGTTTTATTCGTGACCCCTATGAGATTGCTCAAAACTGAAGACATCATTGAGTTTTTAATCATAGATTTTAACAAAAAAAAATGAATGAATAATGAGACAAATTTTCATACTTCACCCCTAGAGGGATAACAAAATGATATCACCATAAGTTTAAATAAATAAATAATGAAATCACAGGAGACAATGAACAACAACAAAATGGATCCTGACTCTACTCTTCCTGGAGTAGAAAAGGACAGATTTGAGTAATGAAATAATCAGATAGATAGATCGTCTGTGACACTTGAATGATACAAGATGGCAGCAAACTTCAGGGTTCACAGTGTATAAAATGAAAGAATATAATAATTACACCTTTACATATGTAAGTTGTTGAAATTTTTTGTATCACCAATTCTTGGGCAGACATACCAGACATGATAAAGTTAGCTGTCATCACAGATTTTTAAAATTCCATACGTTAACAATCAGACATGATAAAGTAAGTTTTCATCACAGATTTTTAAAATTCCATAAGTCAATAATCAGATAATCATACTGTCTTGCCAGATGAAATATGCTGGCCCCACATCATCACGGGGGTCTGAATCTCGGTTGTGGTACATCAGACCTGAGATGATGTGCTTATACCTGGCGTAGCAGTAGTAGCTAAAATGTTGATATCAGCTGAAAAGATGGATGCAGCAGGAACATGACCAGCAGAGCTGAGAAAGAGCAGTTCTTCCATGTTCTGGGCCGTCATCCTTTTGCGAGGTCTTGATGATGGAGCCAACTTCCTTGTGCCACTATTTCGTCTAAGCGTAGATCACATCCAATCTTCAGATGTGGAGGAAGAACAGGTAGCCAAACACCCAGACCTCCAGGCCTGCCTTGGTATAGTATTTGTACTTCTCGGAGGGCACCATGGAATCTTCATGACTCAATCATCCACCATCCCTACTACTCTGGGGTATGCATAGATCATTCAGGAACTGCAGTGTCCATGTCCACAATGTTCCTAACCTTGTCCCTGACAGATATTTGCACCCTAATCATAATTGATGATGTCATTGTCTGATGTTTAAATAATTTACATAATTAGATAAGTCAGTAATAGCTAACTGTCACAATGAAGAGGTGATATAGCATTTAACTTGCAGGGATAAATGTGCAGACTCCAGTCAGGAAGGATGTCATCATCATCTATTGAAACAATCATAAAATGTGATGATATTGCATTTTGACATCCCAAGAGGGAGCTTTACAGGTCTCTTCTTGGAATAGAGGATAATTGGCTTACATATGTATACAAATATTTATATTGTATTGGGTCTTAACATGAACTGTCAATTTATATAATTTAATTATGTAATTAGAGGATCTTTGGCACCAATTCCAGGTGTCATGGATGATATAATCATTGTTTTATATAACTAAATAATCAAATATTGTGTTCATTTCACATCATCCACTTCCCTAAGGTGGCTCCATTCCGGACTCATGAATATTTTTGTCATGATTAATTCAAATATTTTAATTAATTAATATTTAGATGGTCTAAAATACTTGACTCCCACATCATGGTACCATAATTCCCTGAGCATTGATAGTCAAATGTCCTATTTTTATAATTAAATAATAACATCATCAGTTGATGTAATGGTTTGCCATACTCGACACAATTGTCTCTCCATTGACTCCCACAAGATTGTGTGAAACTCCCCGGTTTATCCCATATTTAACCTTGGAGTTTAGTAGTAAAATGTGTAAATACTGAAATGTCATTGCGCAAGCAGGGTTTTAGATGGTATCACATATTTAATGTTGGACAGCTTCCTCAAAAGAGATGGACTGCAATCCAATAATCCCTAAGTGTACTATAACACATGGATTATTATCATCCTGAAGGAAGTTAGCAATGGAAAACTCATCTTATGATGAGTAAGTGTGAGTCTTATTATCTTTTAATCCACAAGGTGGCATCAAATTTCAGGGATCACTGTTTATATAATGAAACATTTTAATAATTACATCTTAAAATATAAATGTCTTTGAATTATTTTGTATCATCAATTCCTGGGCAGAAATGCCAGGGATGATAATTGGAAAGTCCTGCATACTTAACTTTCATGAGATGGAACCAAACTCCAGTGATTGTCAAGGAAGTAATACTTAGATACGTAAATAATGCCTACCTGGGAGGAATGGCCAGACTCCAGTCATGAAGGCCCACATATTCATCGATTTAAATAATAAATATATAATGAAAAATGATTTTATAATGACAAGGTGGTGAATACTTCAGTCCCACATGAAGAATTCAGACTGATCCCTATATTGAGTAATGATTTATTTTAAAAATTAAATTGATAATTAATTAGTTGGCATTTTATATTAATTCTGACAAGATGACACCAAAGTCGTAAAACTATGGCTGATGTAATGATCTATTTAAATAGCAAAATAATCAAGTAATGAGATGAGGTTACATCGTGAACTCCCAAAATCTGACTCCAAAAGGGACTTATGGACCATAACATAATCTTTATTTTAAATACGCTAATTAAATGATGAATTATTATTTAATTTCCTGATTTTACAGTTAAATAAGTAAGTGTATATCAGATGATGTGAAGGAGGCTCAAAACTACAGTGATCGCTGAATTCATAATGACAGATTTTTCATAATTAAATGAATATAATTACACAAGTAGATTGATGGTGTTCTATAGGTGACTCCTAAAATATTGTTCAAAACTGAAGAGATCATTGAGATTTTAATCATATATTTGAACAAAACAATGAATGCTGAGAGAATTTCTCCTAATGCAACCCTGGAGAGATAACAAAACGATATCAACATTGATTTAAATAAATAAATAATGAAATCACAAGAGACAATTAACAACAACAAGGTGGATCCAGACTCCACTCTTCCTTGGGTAGAAAAAGACAGATTTGAATAATTTAATAATCCGATAGTTATATTGTCTGTCACACTTGAATCTCACAGGTAGCACCAAAATTCAGGGTTCACAGATTATATAATGAAACAATGTAACAATTACAACTTTAAATATGTAAGTCATTGACCTTTTTTGTGTCATCAATTCCTGGGCAGAAATGCCAGACATGATAAAATATGCTGTCTTCACGTATTTTTAAATTTCCATAAGTTAATAATCCAATAACAATACTGTCTTGCCTGATGAACTGTTTTGGCTGACATAATCACCAGGGCCTGAATCTCTGTTGTGGTGCAGCAGGTCCTGAGATGATGGGCCCATACCTGGTGTAGCAGCAGTAGCTAACATGTTGATATCAGCTGAAAAGATGGCCGCAGCAGGGGCATCACCAGCAGAGCTGGGAGAGAGCAGTTCTTCCCTGCTCTGGGTCATCTTCCTTTTGTGAGGTCTCAGTGATGGTGCTGAACTCCCGGTGCCACTACTTCTTCTCATCTTAGATCACAACTGATGGGAAGATGTGGAGGAGGAGCAGGGAGTCAAACACCCAGACCACCGTGCCTGCCTTGGTGAAGTCGTTGTACTTCTCGGAGGGTACCAAGGGATCTTCTGGACTCAATCATCCAGTATCCCTAGTACACTAGGTGATGCATAGATCATCAAGAATCCGCTCTGAATATACAGCAAACCAACTGCCAACATAAAACTGAATGGAGAGAAACTTAAGCCAATTCCTCTAAAATCAGGAACAAGACAAGGCTGTCCTCTCTCTCCATATCTCTTCAATATCGTACTAGAAGTTCTAGCTAATGCTATAAGACAACAAAAGGAGATCAAGGGCATCCAAATTGGAAA
The DNA here is from genome assembly GCF_943737965.1 of Phodopus roborovskii. Classification (NCBI taxonomy): domain Eukaryota; kingdom Metazoa; phylum Chordata; class Mammalia; order Rodentia; family Cricetidae; genus Phodopus; species Phodopus roborovskii. The sequence continues at coordinate 137,534 of NW_026125507.1, read as the reverse complement.
GGAAAAGTCAAACTGTCTCTATTTGCAGATGATATGATAGTTTACATAAGTGACCCAATAAACTCTACCAGGGAACTCCTACAGCTGATAAACACCTTCAGCAAACTAGCAGGATACAAGATAAACTCAAAAAAATCAGTAGCCCTATTTTTTTTCAGACGACAAAGAGACAGAAAAAGAAATCAGAGAAACATCACCCTTTACAATAGCCACAAGCAACATAAGGTATCTTGGTGTAATGCTTACCAAACAAGTAAAAGATCTATATAATAAGAACTTTGTGACTCTAAAGAAAGAAATTAAAGAAGATACCAGAAAATGGAAAGACCTCCCATGCTCTTGGTTAGGTAGGATAAACATAGTAAAAATGGCAATCTTACCAAAAGCAATCTACAGATTCAGTGCAATCCCCATTAAAATCCCACCACAATTCTTCACCGACCTTGAAAGGATAATAATCAACTTTATATGGAAAAACAAAAGACCCAGGATAGCCAAAACAACCCTATACAATGAAAGAACTTCTGGAGGCATCACCATTCCTGACTTTAAGCTCTACTACAGAGCTATAGTTCTGAAAACAGCCTGGTATTGGCATAACAATAGACAGGTAGACCAATGGAATGGAATTGAAAATCCCGATATTAATCCACGCACCTATGAACACCTGAATTTCGACAAAACAGCTAAAATTACACAATGGGGCAAAGGCAGCATCTTCAACAAATGGTGCTGGCACAATTGGATGAGGGTGTGTAGAAGACTGCAAATAGACCCATGTCTGTCGCCATGCACAAAACTCAAGTCCAAATGGATCAAAGACCTCAACATCAATCCAGCCACATTGAACCTCTTAGAAGAGAAAGTAGGAGGTAACCTTGAACAAATTGGTATAGGAGACCGCGTCTTGAACATAACTCTAGGGGCACAGACACTGAAAGAAACAATTAATAAATGGGATCTCTTCAAACTTAGAAGCTTCTGTAAGGCAAAGGACACAGTTGACAAGACCAAACGGCAGCCCACTGACTGGGAAAAGATTGTCACTAATCCTATATCCAACAAAGGGCTGATCTCCAAAATATACAAAGAACTCAAGAAACTAGTCAACAAAACACCAAATAACCCTATTAAAAATGGGGTACAGAACTTAAGAAAGAATTCTCAATGGAGGAAATCAAAAAGGCTGAAAGACACTTAAGAAAATGCTCCACATCCTTAGCTACCAGGGAAATGCAAATCAAAACAACTTTGAGATACCATCTTACCCCTGCCAGAATGGCTAAAATTAGAAACACCAGTGATGACTTATGTTGGAGAGGATGTGGAGAAAGTGGAACACTCCACTGCTGGTGGGAGCGCAAACTCATACAGCCATTTTGGAGATCAGTATGGTGGTTCCTCAGGAAAATGGGAATTAGTTTACCACAGGACCCGGCAATCCCCCTCTTAGGCATATACCCAAAGGATTCACATCAATGCAACAAAGACATCTGTTCAACTATGTTCATAGCAGCACTATTTGTAATAGCAAGAACCTGGAAGCAACCTAGATGCCCCTCAATTGAAGAATGGTTAATGAAGATGTGGCACATCTACACAATGGAATACTACTCTGCAGAAAAAAATAATGGTATCTTGAAATTCGCAGGTAAGTGGATGGCACTTGAAGAAACCATCCTGAATGAGGTAACCCAGTCACAAAAAGAGAAACACAGTATGTACTCACTCATGTATGGATTTTAGAACTAGATCAAATGATCACCAGCCTATAATTCACATCACCAGAGGAACTAGGATTCAAGTTGTATTCTAAGAGATTCATATAAAGTCCCTCACAGAACTGGGAAAGGACAAGTCCTCCAGACCTCAGGTAAAGTGGGGGAGGACAGCTAATGGAGAGAGAAGTAGGAGAAAATGAGGGGGAGGAAAGGAAGGCATGTGCGACCAGGAGGACTGAGCCTGGTTAGGAATGGAAAATAGGAAAGAGAGAGAGAGACAGAGAGAGAGAGAACATAAAAGAGGGAGCCAATATTGGTTTGAAGATAAAGTTGAACACAAAGAAATGTTGAGGGAACTACAAGACTGCTCCCAACTAACAATCTCAGCTCCCGTGGAAAGGCTATCATAAATGCCCTTCCCGGAGAGTGAGATCAACAACTAACTTCTCCACGGAGTCCTCAACTAATGCCTGTTGAAAATAGGAGCAAACACCCATACATAAACACTGAGTCGAACTAGAACCCAGAAGCAGATGGAGAGGACCAGACCATGCGGTAGAAACACATAGACAGCTTACCTGAACAAGGAGGAGCTAAGGGCCACTAGACTGATAGCTGGGAAGCCAGCAGGGGACTGACTCAGGCCCCCCTGAATATGGGTCTCAGCCAGAAGGTCTGAGCAGTCTAAGAGACCTCAGACAGTGGAGCCAGGATGTATCCCTGGTGCACAAAAGAACTTTGCAAACATATGCCCCATGGAGGGATAACTGCCTTATTCTAGAGATAGGAGAGAAGCCCTAGTCCCTACTTCACAGGACTTGTCAGATCTACATGACCCCAACTGGATGGCATTCCCCTACATATGGTATTGTGGAGGGGGGTTGGGAGGGGAGGGTGTTTAGAGTGCATGTGAGAGGGCAGAGAGGGCAAAATGGAGGGAAGGAGGGAGGGAGGGCTGGAGGGGAGGGAGGGCTGGAGGGGAGGGAGGGAGGGAGGGAGAGGGAACTTGGATCGACATGTAAAATAATAAATTAAAAAAATAAAAACGCTTTGACTCCAAAATATAAGTTGAAGAACAAGTTACTGGGGAAAAGGATTTCTATTTTTGTTTCCACAGAAAATGAAAAATGTGGATTCCTTCCAGACTAATGTGGTTTGATCACGCCAGACCGCCTGAAACAGTGTACAAGCTGATCCTACATTCCAAACAGCTGGACAAAACAGCCCTACATACTACAGCTAGGATATCTGAATCTTCTTCAAATCCCCCAAGACAGCGCCCCTTACCAGCAGGAAGTAGTTTCGAAAGAATGACGCCCAAATTCCCAAATATTGTGTATAAATGTTTTTTTTCATTTAATTGGACTTTGTTATATAAAATTAAATAAAAAAATAAAAAATATATATAAAAAAAATCTCATTATCAAGAATTGGTATTTAAAGTATCCTTTCCAATGTTTCTCAGTTTCTTAGTTGTGGTCATCCTTGTAAGACTGAACATTTCTCTAGAATCAATTTTCTCTTCACACCTATAATGTCTCCCTCTATTGTGATATCTCTTTTCTTGCTTTCATCTATTCCACACCTGACTCAATCATCTTGGTCACATATGTTCTCCTTTCCTACCCTTCTCTCCCTTATCTTTCTCTCTACACACTGTCCCCTCATTCTCCTGACATGCTGGGAAGTTGATGATGCTTTCTCCTTCTGTTGGGGACGTTTTAAAATTCCCTTGTATAGTTTCCTCCTTTATCCTAATTTCTACAGTGGTGTGAATTGTAGACTGGTGATACTTTGCTCTATGTCTAAAATCCTCATATGAGTGAGTATATCCCATGTTGAGCTTTTTGTGAGTCAGTTACCTCACTCAGGAATTTCAAGTTTCATTCATTCACTAAAGTATTTCAAAATTCCATTTTTCCTCATTGAGTTTATTCCATTGAGTAAATGTACCATAGCTTCTTCATTCATTCTTCATTTGAGGAGTATCTATATTGCTTCCAGATTCTTGCTATTACAAAAAATGCTGCTATGAAAGTAGTTGAACTGATGTCTTTGCTGATCATTTGGATATATGCGTAAGAGGGGAATTACTGGGTCCTGTGGTAGAATGATTCTGGTTTTTCTGTGGAACTGTCATACTGATCTCCACAATGGCTGTATAATTTTCATTCCCACAAGCAGTGGAAGAGTGTTCCCCTTCCTTGAACCTTTTCCAGCATAAGCTGTTCATGGTGTTTCTGATTTAACCATTCTGACAGGAGTATAGAAAAACATATGAAAACATCAATGAATATTTATTCAAGATTTTGCTGAAAAACACGAGGCCCCTTGAGGAACATTATGGTCCAGGTCAATCCCCAGAGGATATTTAACTTAAGTACTCAAACAAAGGTGGGGCATTGGAAGGGGGCTTCTTTTAATATTGAAAGACCTAAAAAGTAATGTTAATGATGGACTGACCTGGAAACCAATATCTGTTCCTTGGAATTTGCTAACTTCCTCTCACAAGGCCCTGAGATAAGAAGAATTCACACTGCCCCTTCCTTTCCTGTGAGTCAACAGGTGGTAAGTAGGGTCCTTAGGAAACAAAGAGATAGCTATAACTCTGGTTTGTCCAGACACGATTAATTAGCACACCCTGAGGCCCTAAGGTCTGCTGACCCTAATAGCAGACCTTCTGGCCTCCAAGGGTCATGGTCTCAATGGACAGAGGGTCCCACCCCCTCCATAAGATAGTGGGTTTGCCTTTAAAATCACCTGGGACCAGCGGAGGGGGCTTCTCTCTAGCCTTCCTGCTGGAGGAGCCGGTTTGCGCAAACATTTCCTGTTCATTAAAGCCTCTTGTGTTTTGCAGCAACTGGACTGGACGTTGAGTTCCTGGGGTATCGACTTGTAGTGAGATAGTCCTTCTGTGGCACTGACCAAGCCCATTGGAGGGTGGAGCCATGGGCGGAAGTGACCTGTGGAAGGAGGTCAGAGGGGGCCAGGAAGGCACTCTCTTTCTGGCGTCACGAACAGGAGAGGATCGGGTTGAATTTCCTGGTGTTCATCTGTCTAGGTTGTAAGTTATTTCTCCCTGAATAAACATCAATTTGGCCTATTTGTTTATCCTGATCCTTATTTACCTCAATATCTGGTCAACTGAACCTCGAAGACTCCTCATTCTGACGGTCTTACAATATGAAGGGAAAACAGAGATTACTTCCTCTAATGCTAAAGGCCCTTCATAACTGCATATACTATCTGCCTTCAGTCTCCCAATAGCTGCTCTTACTCCTTTCCTTCAGGGTGTGTGCAAATGTATAGTTATTTATATAGGAGACATTCATCATCAAGACACAGGCATCCTGTTCCAGGAATGGGAATGTCTTAAGGACAATAGGAGTTAACCGACCTCTTTGAACTCATGACAAGTTGGAATGCATACCCATATATGGGTTGAGAAAGTCAGACTGGCAGAATATATTCCAGGACTGCCAAAACCACACAGAAGCCTTGTAAGGAAGTAGATGATGAGATCTACCTTTAAATGCTTGTTGGTGGTGCATATGTTTAATCCAAGTACAAAGGAGGCTGCCTGAATTTCTGAGGCCAGCCAGGTCTACAGAATGAGTTCCAGGGCTGTACAGATAAACTATAATTTGAAAATGAAAAACAAAACAAAACAAATGAGATAAAGGAAGCATGAGTTCCACCTTCTAGTGGTAGCCAGCATGTATACAGGGTATTGAAGGAGAAAGCTATCCAGCTTTGGCTGCTAACCCATGATCTAGCTACCAAATTTATTCCTTTAATGCTATCACAGCCTACTTCTTTGGAATTTTGTTGTATAATGGCCAGCTGACACATCCATCCTGATAAACTAAAAAACCTGCTGTACTCCTCAGATTCCTATTGGTAGGCAACCATTGTTAGACTAACTAGATCACAGCTTGTAAGGAAGTCTAATAAATCCACTTTATACATATATGGTGAGATTCATCCTATATTACTTTTCATGTAGAGAACCTTGAATAATACCGTTGGTTTTTGTTTTGTTTTTTATCTGCTCACTGAAGATGTATTGGCTGCAATAGTGCTCACAGATACATACTTCCTAGTTCAATTCCTCTCTAAATATTCAATTTTCCATGAAGAATACTCTTCTCATTATTATGCATTTGCCTAGTGTTTGCTCTGAGTTTCAGGGATAAGAATCTACATCCATGGAGCCATCATCCATCTTACTGACAAGAGAATGACCTATTATCTTTTTTGAGATCTGGTTCCAGCATTTCTTTCCTGATTGTCTGAATATCCCATGACAACAAGGTAAAAAGCAACTTTAGTTCACCTAAACTCAGTGTTAAACCAAATATCAAATATCACTTTTTGTATCCCTAAATCTCTGTGTAGTAAATAAATATTCTGACCCCCCCTTAGAACTTTTTCACCAAGAATAACTCAACCCACTTAAGTAAGGATAGTTAGCTAGCCACACTTTTCTAGGATGAAGAAAGGAAAATGCCTGTGGAATGCAGGAACATAGCAGAGGTCAGCCATAGGACGAGTGCTATAGAAATGCACATCTCTGCTAATGTATAAAAGTCTTTGACAGGGGTAGAAGGCATTTAGGATCCATTGTAATGTGTCCTTAAGCACTCTGCAAAAATCTGCAAGGTGCTCTTATCACTCAGGCCTTACTAGACAATCAGGCCCCTAGGTGACCTGGCTGTCAGAAGTGCAGGGCCCTTCTGGTCTGGATTTGAAGGGAAACTGGAGCCAGTGGTTTTGTGTACTGTGCTTTGAGGAAGGGAAAATTGGAAATCCACAGCATGGTGAGCGAGGGGCTGATGTTCTCAGATTTGTAGTGGGAGACAGTGAGGTGCTGGATCCAGTGAGGTGGGTATTCTCTGGGTCCAGGTGGGAAGCAATAGCCAGACTACCTGTGTCCTGAGTTGTCATGCAGTCCTTGCAATTCCCAGAAGGAAGAGGCAGGCCTCTAAATAAATGCTCTGTGGGCTGTATCTGCTCTGAGCACTGGGAACAGGGAGGTGTGTATAGAAACATCTTTTTAGTCAACTTCTACATACTTTTGGTGCACCCACTGAAAGCATGCCAACAAACTTCCAGAGGCCTTTTAGTTCAATACCATACAGAAGTTCAGCACTTTGCTTTTTACTTTTATGTGTAAGATCCATTTATTGTTAATTTTCTGCAGGTTGTAAAAGGCACCCCATGTAAGCATAGCACTTCAGTACTGAGCAGTGATGTAGAAGAATAGATGTTGCAACACAAAGGATTTACAATTGCTTTGGAGATAATATGTCTCAAAAAGTAGAATTTAACTGAGGTAGGACTGCTTCTAAAACACACAAAGATACGTATACGCTGACAAGTCCTAATAGAATTTTGAATCCCAAATACACATTTGTTTACCATGATTTTCCTAACATTTGACTCCAAACCATTACAAAGAAGCCACTGCTGTTTTACAACAGCATCTAGTCCTTTGCCTATAACAAGCTGCTCATAGAGATATTGCAGGGTCAAAAGTAATCTTAAGACCTAGTATGCCATATAGTTGCAATTTTCTTCTCCAGAAAAGCATGGTTCTTCTAGAGTGGCAATTGGACACCAGATTTTAAAAAGTAAACCTATGATATATGAGTGGCCTGGTAATGCAAACCTTTCATTTAGGCTCTCAGGCAGGAAGTGGAACATTCTTGGTAGATAGTAACAGCCTGTGTCCTAGGCCTTGGGAGTTTTTCCTAAGGGCCTTTTGTATTAACCATAAAAGAGAGAACTTTGTCTAAAACCAGCTATTTGCTTGGGAGAGCTGGTAATTGTATGGAACAAAGCCTTTGTGGATAGATTGCTACAGAACAGTAGATCTAAACTGCATAGAGCTATATTTCTCAGTTCCAAGGCCACTGTGGGCTTAGTCAGCAATAATCATGAGATACTCTGTGTTCTCCTTGTGCTGCATTGTTTTATTGGTGTTCTCCTGAGTTTGTCCCAGGTAGTTTTTCAAGGTAGTCTACCCTTTCTTTCCAATTCCTCCCTGGAAGTGGTATACAAAAGTCTATTCTCCTTAAGCTTACTTGTCATGGGACAAATCTCCCCATCCCAGCTTTTTTTTTTTTTTAAATCTTTTCTACCTTCTGCATTTCCTATCTGTATCATTCCCCAACACCTTCACCTCAGGATCCTATATGTGAAGCAGGTCCCTCTGTTTCAGGTATCTGATGTCCTTAAGAAACAGTACTGGGATCACATTTGCTGTGTAATCCCCCTATCTCCCTAAATAGCTATACTGTCTCCAGAATCTACTGAAATTGTTCAATGCATAAAATGGAGCTTGAACTTAAAAGCCATTTAAGAAGGAAAGCATATATGAAATGCAAAATATGTCTTGACTGGCTCCTCTTTGAGTGTTTTCCAGAGATGGATACATGTTATGTTAGATGTATTTGTTTTTGTAGATCTCCTCTGTGGGTGAATTGATTTCTCCCTGGGAAGGAATATTAATGCTAGAACAGATGAATTTTCACCTGTTAGAAGAATATTCATGAGGCAAGTTCTTATGTTGATGCAGGTGGCATTAGTTGCAGTTTGAGTCTCTCCAAAGCAATGGCCTTTCCTGATACTGAGATTGATGACTAACTTATCCACCATCATAAAGCCCTCATCTAGTAACTGTTGGAAACAGAAGCAAACACCCACAACTAAACTCTGAGCCAAAATAGAATCCAGATACATAGAAACAGGACAAGACCAGTTTGCAAGAACACATAGAGACAACTGACCTGAACATGGAGGAGTTAATTGGCCCCCAGACTGATATCTGAGAATCCAGCATGGGATTAACTCAGACCCCCCTGAATATGGGTCTGAGCCAGAAGGACTGAGCAGTCTAAGGGACCTCAGACAGTGGAACCAATATGTATTTCTGGTGCACAAAAGGAACTTGTGGGCACATGCCCCATGGAGGTATACTCTTTTAACATAGAGAGAGGACAGAAGACCTTTTCCCCACTTCAAATGACTTGACAGATTTAGATGACCCCTCCTGGATGGCATCACCCTACATGTGGAGTGAGGGGGGATTGGAGGGGAGTTTGGTCCCAGTGCATGTGAGGGGGGAGAGAGGGAAAAATGGAGGGAGAGAGGGAGGGATGAAGGGAATAAGGGAAGAAGGGAGAGTGAACATCGATCAATATGTAAAATAAAAAGAAAAAAGAAAAAAGCTCATGTGGAGGTGTTTTTTTTTTTAAATTAGGGGAAAGTCAATGGGAAATGGGGGAAGGGAGGGGGGAGCAACTGGCCTGTGGGGACAGGAGCAGTAGAAAATAAAGATGGAGGAAGGATAGTAGACAGAGAAACAGACAGAGAAGCAGAGAGAGAGAGGAATATATATATATATATATATATATATATATATATATATGTATGTATGTGTGTATATATATATATGTATGTGTGTATATATATGTATATATGTATGTATATGTATATATATATATATATATATGTGGGAGAGAAAGAGGAAGGTGGGAAGGACCTTTTATTTATTTATTTTTGTCAGCAGCTGTTTTCTTCTTTTATTATTTTTTATTTAAATTGAAAACAATCTTATTTTACATACCATTCCCGATTCCCTCTCCCTCCTGTCCTCCCATTTCCCTCACCAACTGACACCCACATTCAGGTCACAAAAAAAAAAATCGATAATAGAAAGCAAAGAGACTAATGCTTAAGAACTTAGCTTACTCTCCCACATCCGCCCACTCCCTGCCCCTTAAACAGCTGAATTTTAGACAGCAGTGTGAAAGCTGAGAAATAAACCAGTTGAATCTGAAAACGTTTCAATACCTAGATCTGAATCTTGGATACAGGGAATGATGGTGTAAAAGAGGAAGCAAATTAATATTCTCTCCATTGCTTCCAGCCAATCAGACTTCTTCTATGACAGACTAAAACAGATGAGTTCTAAACTGACAACCTATAGATGGACAGGCTGAGGATAGAGGGATCACAATGAAACTAGGAAAATGAACTGCACACAGCAAGGCAGCATGTTAACAGCAGTGTCTTCAAACTGTGTGTGAATGTCAATGTATTCCAGCAAGAAAACCAAAATTGATTGTCTGGGCAGGACCTTTTAAAAAAGGAACATAGTGAATGTGCACAGGTGGTGCTCTTGGTGGTTGTCGATGTGCACATAGCATGTCAGAACACCAAGAGCTGGTCAGCACAGATGCCCAAATACTAACACTTATAGCAAAAGTACTTAAAAGCTAAAAATTAAAAAAGGAATATGAACTTAGGCAGACAGATCAGTCAGTAAATGTCTTGTTGCAGAAGCATGTGGCTCTAAGTACAATCCTATTTATGCAGTGCCACTAAAAGGCAGGGACAATATTGCACATGTGTAATGCCACACTTGGTAGATAGAGATGTTTGGGGCCTGCTTGGCAGCCAGCCAGTGCTTCTAGGCTGGTTGTTTCTTTTTGAGGCTATGTGTCTAGGGAGTTAAAAGATAGATGTTAGATGATTGATAGTTACATAGATAGTTAGATAGATAGATATATACATACATAGGTACATAGATAGTAGAGATAATTGATGATTATAGACAGATGAGTAATAGATGATAGATAGATAGACAGATAGATGATGAAAACTATCTCCATGAGAAAAAATGATTGCCATAGAAGCCTGACAGCTTGAATTAGATTTCTAAAACTCCTGTAAAGATGAGAGGAGAGACTGACTCTTCATAGCTCTCCCCTCCCCTCCAAATGTACCCCTACACACACCCCAGTCACAGTGTAGCAAAGTTTTAGGAAAACAAGGTGATAGCCTGGGCCTAAATACACACACAAATGCATGCACGCATGCACACACACACACACACACACACACACACACACACACAGAGAGAGAGAGAGAGAGAGAGAGAGAGAGAGAGAGAGAGAGAGATGTCCACTACATATGGGGACACAAAGTGGATGCCACAGAATACAATTAGGCCAGCAGAAGGGAGGAAGCAGCTGCCTTGGCATTTCAAGGCAGAGAAGGAACATGGATCATCACATATTAAGATAGAAAGTAACCACTCCAAGCAATTAATGGTTAACAGTGGTCATTGTACAACTAGGGTGAAAGAAACAAAAGAGGACAGTTGAGTAATCAGAACTGGGAGAGGGTTCTAAAAATACTCAGAAAGTTGAGTTTGTATAAACTTTGCATAATATACATATCAGCATGGAGGTGTGTTTTGAGACATCTCTGTCTCAGGAAAAAGGCTTCAGCTAGTTACCGGGTTTGCTAGAATGTGTTGGAGTCAGTTATTTAGAGTTGATACCAAGGTTCGAGAATTTTCAGTTCCTCAGTTCAACAAAATCCAGCTGGTCAATGAAATTAACAACTCCCATTGTTCTAAGGCAGACTTTGCTTCTCTCCAAATGATACAACATGAAGTCACAGGCTCTATAGACAACAGCTGCACTTCCAGGACATCCGTTATAATTTGTTACTTTTAAAGAAGTACAATTTTCTTTAATTGTTTATAGTTTTTTTGAGGGGGGGTTAACATGTTAGAAAAAGTAGAAATAAGGACGTTTACACTATGATTCACCATTGACTACAGTACATAGCCATTGTTTGTTCATCAACAGACGCAGAATAAAAAAAAAATTAATGAGTTTGCTTTTTATTCTTTGAAGAAAGATGAAATGCAGGAAAAATTTTAGATCATTTCAAACAAAGTATGACTGAATATATCATTCATTGCACACTGATTTGTTAACTCAAGTTAGAAATGATCACTATTACAAATATACGCAAAATGTTATCTTAAGTTCTCTAGTACAGAGAGACTTATTCAATTTTAATATGAATTTTTGGGGATAATGGATTGTCTTAACCATAGTGTAATTAATTTTTTAATTGAATCTTTAAAGGAATTTCAAATTTAAAGAAGCATTGTGCAGTGAGTTGACTTGGCTCAAATCCTATTAAAAAGGCATTTCAAAATAAATAAAGAAGTCTCTTACACTCTAAACATGTCTTTTCTAGTGCCTCACACCCTACATTTATAGAGAACCCAATATGTAATTTGCTTATTGTGAATTACCATTTACTTTCAGTTAGCCAGCCGGTGGAGCCATCACATGCCTAAAAGAGAAATCATACTGCAAATGTTTTCTTTCCTCAGAGACCAAGTTTGTTTTAGTTTCTTCACTAAAGTCTATAAATAAAGAAAATAAAACCTTCAAAAAAAAAAAAAAAAAGGAAAAAAAAAAAAAAAAAAGAAAAAGAAATTTACTGAAACCAAAGCAAAAATAGCTGTTATATGTGTCTGTAATGTAACTGCAGGTTTTCAGACAATGGCATTTGTCTGTAGACTGGACGTCAACTTTGTGGAATCTATGTTGGTAATCATGAAATTCTAATTTCCTGAGGAAACTCATTGTGGAAAAAGATTCATGTCTTCCAAATGAGAACATCTGTATTAAAAAAAAAACATTGACTTCTTATCTGACCACATTATAGGAAAAACAGGAACTGAGAATGTGGGAGGGTTTTATGTATGTTTCCCAGGTCAATGAATTTACTTACATCTTAATTTGCAAATTAAAACCATACATTAAATGGGCTGTATCACCTCTGCCTTTTCAAATTACAATTTTGAGTCCTGTAGTCAACTATCCATTGCAGTTACCAGAAAAGGAATTCTGGTGGAGCATGTCTCCTGCATTCAAATCCAAATAGGAAGACTACTTTCTTGTGTACACTACAGGGGGGAATGGTAGGCAATCAGCAGCTGGACTTACCATGATGGAAAAGGTCCAGAAGGGCGCAGCATTAGTAATTTCATGATAGCCCAAGATTGGGATGGTGGTATTCGGTCCTAAACTCCCTGTGGATTTTGTTCACAATGTTCTTGAGTTATGCTGTATTCCTCTTGTGCATTATTGTCTGATTAGCCTCCTTCAACATTTGTATACATCCTTTAATAACCAAATCCAGTCGTTCACATTAGCAACGGACTTGCTGTTGAATGTGGCACAATTCTGCAACAAATCTGGGATATATCTGAGATAAATCTCTTCTTCCCATGGAAGACGGGTTTTGAAACATGCTATCTTGTAATTTCTGCACACCATGTCCTGTCTCTCATGTCTCAGGAAGATCTGTTAACTAAAGGAAGGATTATTCTCGGAGCCAGGGTTCTGCCTTAATTCCACTGGTTCTAAAGAGTTCTAATATCTGTGTTTTCTGATTCTAAACATCAATACAGGAGACCACCCTAATTGGAAACTGAACACTGAGTAGTGAAAGCTTCCCTCCCTACATTGTACACACACCAATTCTGTGTTTTCATTCACATGGAAGGAATGAATACATGTGGGAAAATAACACAGAAAGCCACTCAACCTGCACCATTATGCCCTTCTTTTAATGGAGACCCATGCATCTCACTGCCTTAAACTACAAGTTGTAATCTCACCATTGCCTAGAGTGTTCTTCCCTGAAGTGTTCTAAAGTTGTGTTGTGCACTTTTCTTTGGGCTTGGATGTGGATTTTGTGCTTGAAATCCCCACAACCTCCTATGGTAATATACGATCAGCTGTTCCTAGAAGGGAAAGAGTGGCTTGGAAAGGTGTGTGAGATTCCCATGTTACCAGATTGAGAATTGCAGCAGCTGATGCTGAGACCAGGGAGATGTTCCTCCCCCCAACTGGGTGTGAACCGGCAGCCAGAAACTGGTTGAGCTTGCTTCTTGCCTGGTGCTGTGTGTACTTTATCTGCTTGTCCTTTTTCTTCCTTGAAATTCCATTGTGCATGGCAGCAGCCTTTGATCACATCACATTGAGAAATTTGCCGGTTCATAGTGTCATAGCAGAGCATCTGTAGCCAGACTGTGCTTAGAATATGCTGATATTGACATTCCTTTGAATTACTGATACCTGTTTTTCTTGCATTGTCATCATGGAAGACATATGTGCCAACTTCAAAGAGCTCTCATCTCTCTAGTATGTTCCAGAAGTCCTGCACTTTTAATATTGAACATTTACGTTCAGGATTTATCTGGAGTTAATTGTATCGAGCTTGTAACTGGTATCTCATGTGTACAGTAGTAATCCATTACTAAAGTGTTTTGTAGAGAGTATATCTGATGTCATAAAAACATACCATATCTTAGGAGAGAGACATTAAGTCACGTAAAATATAATTTAGCTGATTTAGGGCTGCTTCCTGAATAGCCCATATTTATTTGACCTATATGCTTACCACACCTGTCAGAAATTGATATGGTAAGATGTAAATGATTGTTCATCAGGATTAGCAGGATTTACGCTGCATTTCCATAATGAAAGAGAAAATCCTGATTTTACAACCAGTGAAATGCCAACATAATATAAAAGAACATTACTCTAAATTGCTGTTCAAGGTTCATAACAGGGTCAAACCAAACAATAAATCCTGGTGTAAATGAAAGGTATATTTATTCTATAACCGTTTATCTCCAGCTTTTTTGAAAAACAGGTTCAAGGAAAGGTCTGGTATTTTGACTGATGTCACTTGAACCCTGTCTGTAGCATAACAGGACATTGCCCTCATTATCTTCTTGACTAAACATCCATAATTCTTGCATTGCATGTCTATAGCACCATAGAGTTCTAAAATTATGAGTCTATGCCACATAAGGCTGTGTCAAAGGCCCTGACCCAAAAAAAAAAAAAATAAAAACATAAAATAAAAAAGGATTTGCATGTGGAGCATGGCTTCTTACTTTAGACCCTAAGAAGAAAAATAGTGCACTGTATACACTTTAGAGAAAAACACTCTAGGCAATGGTGAGATTACAACTTGTATTTTAAGGCAGTGATATTGTGGTTAAATAAGGACCAGTATAAACTAATAGACTGAATAGATGTTTATTCAGGGAGAAATAACTTACAACCTAGACAAATGAACACCAGCAATTTCCACCAGATGCTCTCCTGTCCAAGTCTTGCCAGCAAGAAAGCTTTTCCCGGCTCTTCCTCAGACCTCCTTCCACAGGTCATGTCCACCCATGGCTCCACCCCCCAACGGGCGTGGTCAGTGCCAAAGAAGGACTATCTTGCTACACAGTGAGATGCATGGGTCTCCATTAAAAGAAGGGCATATTCTGCAGGTTGAGTGGATTTCTGTGTTATCCTCCCCCCCCCCCGTATTCATGCCTTCCATGTGAATGAAAGCACAGAATTGGTGTGTGTACAATATAGGGAGGGAAGCTTTCTCTACTCAGTGTTCAGTTTCTGATTAGGGTGGTCTCCTGTATTGATATTTAGAGTCAAAAAACACAGATATTTATGATTCATAACAGTAACAAAATTGTAGATATGAGGTAGTAGTGAAAGCTATTTTATAATTGTTAGGTCTCTAGAAAAGGAATAACTAACTGCATTACAGTGACACAGCATTAGGAATTTAGGGAACCAGTTGTTTAGATTAATGAGTCCTAGGACTCAGACCAGCCTCACACAATTTAATTGAGGAGTTGTTTGTAATTTTATACAGCTGCTTACTCCTGGGAAGACAGTTTGCATTGCTTCCAGGCAGGACTTTGATTATTCTGTGAAAAGAAAAAAAGACCACAGTGAACCTGTTTCTTCCAATCCCTCCAGCTTTTATGGTGGACTTACCCATGAAGATGGACCTGTGTATGAATGACCAAATGTAAGGCAGTAGTGGTAACAGAACAAAATGGGAGGGGTAAGAAGGAGTTCTGATTCCCTGCTTTTATGGTAGTTGGCATTAGCACGGAGAAATGAGGCAATCATTTTTTTTTTATGCCAGAGCCTTTACAGTTGAGTAAATATCATATTATGTAAATGTAACCCATGTCTTTTAAAATCAGTTTTTCAGTTCACGGAATTCGTGGCTCATTCCAGTTTATGGTTATAATGGATAAAACCTTGGTGATCATTGTGGTAGAATGGAACAACCTTTGGGTTTATGACTAAGGGTGGTATAGCTGGGCATTGACATAAATAGACTCTTAGTTTTCTGAAAAATGATGATACTTATTTCCATAAAGTCTGTAATAAATTGCACTTTTACAAAGAGTGGTGGAGTGTTCTCCTTGCTTACCTTCCTTACCAGCATGAGCTGTCAATTACAAGTTTAATATTTGCCATTCTCAAAGTTCTAAGATGGAATCAAAAGGTAGTTTACATTTGGAATTCTCTAATGGCTAATTGTGTCAAACATTCCTTTAAGTGTTTTTTAGCTACTTGTCATATATCTGCTGAGAACTCTTAGCATATATCCATACCCATTTTTTATTTGGATTATTTAGACTTTTAAATGTAGGCAGGTGTTTTGTTCTACCTGCAGCTCTCCAACAAAGGTACTTAGGCGTATATCAATTATAAATGGCTATGGCTTATTACCAACTAGCTCTTCTAACTTAAATTAACCCATTTCTATTAGTTTATGTGCTGCCCAGGGTTTGTGACATTAGGCTGTTCATCTTCTCTAGCTAACATTCTGTCTGGTTCATGACTTCACTGACTCCACCCTTTTTCCCTAAATTATCCTAGCTTGTTCCGGCCACCAAACTCTTCATGCCCTGCAATAGTATTTTGAGCTTGTTTTTAATGACTGAGCATAAAACAAATTAATATTATACAGAAGACTTTTTCCACAGCATACAACATCTAGATTTTTTTAGTCCTTTATATACTTTTAATTTGACTTCTACTGGATATGGAGTTGTTAAAAATTTTCCCCCATTTCTTAAGCTGACCCTTTGCATGATTGAGTGTCCTTGGTCTTACACAATCCTTGAAAGTTTCATGGGGTACCATTTATTAATGGATTTTCTATTCAGAAACTTG
This sequence comes from Phodopus roborovskii, assembly GCF_943737965.1. Classification (NCBI taxonomy): domain Eukaryota; kingdom Metazoa; phylum Chordata; class Mammalia; order Rodentia; family Cricetidae; genus Phodopus; species Phodopus roborovskii. Next base: position 120,931 of record NW_026125507.1, on the reverse strand, counting down.
TTCTCTTTGCCAGTGTATTCAAGGCTTTTCCACACTTGGGTCTTGTTTCTGCTTCAGTGTGTCTGATTTTCTGTTGGGGACTTTCACACACTTGACTTGAGTGTTGTGCAGGGGGATCTATATGAATCTATTTCAATTCTTCAGGCAAAAATTCATATTCACTGGTACAATTTGTTGAAGGTGCTGTGTTTTTTTTCCTATTTTTTATTTCTGAATTTCCTTATCAGAAATCATGTGTGCACCTGTGTTTTGATTGAGGCTTGAGTCTTTAATTTCATTCCATTGTTGAACATGTCTGTTTTCCTGCCAGTGCCATGGTATTCTTTAACTGTTGTTTTACCTATCTTTTTTTGTTATTCATATGAAGTTGCAAACTGTACTTTCTAAGTCTTTGATGATGTGTGTTGTAATTTTTATGGGTATTGTGGTGAATTACAAATTGTTGTTAGAGGGATGTCCTTTTGACTGTGTTAATGCTACTGATCATGAGTATTGGAAAACTTTCCATCTGTTCATATCTTCTTCAAACTCTTTCTTCCTATACTTAAATGTTTTTATCATACATTGTCTTACTTGTTTGTTAAGAATTTCTTGAACATATGTTATATTGCTTGAGGATGGTGTGATGAGTCCTGTTTTCTTTATTTCTTCCTCAGTCTGTTTGCTGTTTTTATATAGAAAGACTACAGTTTGTTTGTTTGTTTGGTTTTTTGTTTCATTTTACTCTACTACCCCATCACTTTACTGAAATTGTTTATCACCTGTTCTTTTTCTGCTGAGTTTTTAATACCATTCAAGTGCACCTACAGGCAACAATAGTTTAATATCTTCCTTTCCAAATTATACTCCATTGATATCTTTCAGTTGATTTATTGGTCTAACTAGTAATTCAAGTAATATGATGAGTAGATATAGAGTTTACACCCTTGTCTTGTTTTCCAGATTTTATCAGACTTACTTTAAGTTTCTCTCTGTTTTATTTTATGTTGTCTATAGGCTTGCTGTAAATATTATTAATTATGTGTATATATGCATCTCATATATACATCATAACAGTTTTATAATGTTTGATTTTATCAAAGGATTTATCATAATGTAATGGGATGTTTAAAAAAAAACATCAGGTTTTTGGGTCAGTTAACACAATTTACTGGACAAGAGCAAACATGACCTACTGTACATCTGACAGAGAGCTTATCTCCAAAATATACAGAGAACTCAAGTATCTAGTCACCAAGAAACCAAATAAACCAATTAAAAGTTGTATAAAAAACTGAAGAGATAATTCTCAATAAAGGAATCCAAAATGGCTGAAAGACACCTAAGAAAATGCTCAACATCCTTAGCAATAAGGGAAATGAAAATCAAAACAACTCTGAGGTATCTTACTCCAGCCAGAAAGGCTAAAATTAGAAACAACAATGACAACTTATGCTAGAGAGGATGTGGAGAAAGGGGAACATTCCATCACTGCAGGTGGGAATACAAACATGCACCATTTTGGAGAACGGTATGTCACTTCCTCAGGAAAATGGGAATCACTCTACCATAAGACCTAGAAATCCCCCCTCTTAGGAATATAGCCAAATAATCCACATCCATGCAACAAAGACATGAGTTCACATATGTTCAGAGCAGCATTATTTGTGGTAGCAAGAACATTGAAATAACCTAATTGCCTCTCGACTCAAGAATGTATAAAGAAGATGGGGCACATTTCTACAATGGAATAAAATGCTGTGGGACAAAAAAAAAATCATGGAATCTTGAAATCCACAAGAAAATGGATGGAACTTGAAGAAACCATCCTGAGTGAGGTAACCCAGTCAGAAAAAAGGGAACATGGTATGTACTCACTCATATATGGATTTTAGACATAGTGCAAAGATCATCAGTGTATAATTCACTTCACCAGAGAAACTAGGATACAAGGAGGATTCTTAGAAATTTATATAAGGTCCCTCACAGAATAGCAAAAGGACAAGATCTCCTGAGCATGTGGGGAGTTGGTGGGGACAATGAGTACAGAGGGACCTAGGATAAATGAAGAGGAGGAGAGGGAAACCACTGGGAAGATTGAGTCAGGGAAGGAATAGATGAGAGAAAAGAGAGAGAGAGAGAGAGAAAGAGGGAGAGAGAGAATGAGAGAGAGAAACCATAAAAGGTGGAGCCATTATAAGTTGAAAGAGAAAACTGAACTGAGAGACATGTCCAGAGATCTATGAGACTGACCCCAACTAACAATTTGAGGAACAGTGTAAAGGCTAGTATAAATGGCCTTCCCTTATAATGGGATTTATGAGTAACTTATTCACCACAATAGAGCCCTCATCTAGTAGCTGATGGAAACAGAAGGAAACATCCAAAACTAAACACTTAGCATAACTGCAATCCAGATGCAGAGAGGGAGGACAAGACCAGGCTGCAGTAACACATAGAGACAGCTTATCTGAACAAAGAGGAGCTAATGGGCCACCAGAGGGATAGCTGGGAATCCGTGATGAGACTGACTCAAATCCACTAAACATGTGTCTAAGATAGAAGGCCTGGACGTTGTAAGCGGCCTTGGAGAGTGGAACCAAGATATATCCCTGGTGCACACAAGGACTTTGGGATCACATCCCCGATGGAGGGATACTCCCTTAACATAGTTACAAAAGAAATTTCTTAGTCCCTACTCCAAATGACTTGAAAGATTTACATGAGCACTCCTGGAAGGCATCCCCCTACATGTGGAGTGTGGAGTGGTAGGAGGGTTGGTTGGTCATGGGGAATGAGAGGGTGGAAGAGAGGAGGGAGGGAGAGGGAACTGGCATCAATATGTAAAATGAAAGAAACACTTATGTTTTTTTTAAGTTTATTTTTATTGTGCATTATATATCTTGATTTTTTGTGTTGTAGTATCACTCCCTCTGTGCAATGGGGTCTCCTTTATTGGTTTGGATGGTCTTTTGTCCTGTTTTGGAATCTCTTCATGAGGATTTTACTGAGTATTTGTTCACCTATATTCACGTGAAAAATTGGTCTCTAATTCTGTTTATAATACCCACAACACTAGAAGTCCATGTTGTGTAAGGTTAATGATCTCAAGGTCATCAGGCAGAGTGGCTATGATCAATTGAATTCTTGAAATTGGAATCCCCAGAGTCTGTCAACAACCTGTTGCAATAGCTAGATTGTTAAGAGCCAGAAACCCAAATTTCCACTGCACCCTGTATCAGGTTAAAGGTATATGATGTAGTAGTATCTGACATAAAATATGTATGATTATTTGAAAAAAAAAAAAAACCTGACTGTATGGAAATCTATGTACCTGTGTCATCATAAAATAAATTGGGTAAAGTCCCTTGTGTTTTTATATCATGGAATAAGTTGACAAGTAACATTTCCAAAACTTCTTTGAATGACTGGTAAATTCCAATGGTAAAAGAATCTTGCACTCAAATTTTGTTTTTTTATTTGTTTATTTACATACTTACTTATTTTTGTTTGTGAGGCTTGTAATGATTCATTTTATTTCAATATGGTAGATAGGTCTATATTCAAATTGTTCATGTGGTGAAATTTGGTAAGTGGTACATATCAAGATATATACATATATACATATATACATGTATATATATATTCCTCTTTAATATTCCTAATCTCATTGAATGAAGTGATTTTAAAGTATTTCTTATAGTTCTGTGGTTTTCCTTGTTGATTGTTGTTATGTCTCCTTTTAAATTTTCAATTTTTTAATTGTTATATTCTGTCTCTTAGTTTTGATAATGATTTATTTGTCTTTATGGTTGATTTTCTCACAAAAATTGAATATGTTTTTCATTCAATAATTTTATTTTACTCTACATCATTTTAACCATGATTGGATAGTTTCTTCCTGTCTAATCCTCTTGGGTTATGTTTCCTCATTATGTGTTTGGGGCATAGATACTAAGAATTGACATGTCAGATTGGTGTTTTCCTTTGAATATGGATTGTTTTTCCCCATTTCTTTTAATTAATTTTTGTTTGAAGCCTATATTGGTAGATACGAAAAACGCTCAAGAAGCTTACTTGTAAAGACTAATAAATACATATTAGAAATAAATGCTACAAGCAATAGAATCAGCTAGAGATGAGGAGGGTCCAATAGGAGAGTTGTATGGGAAGAAATTAAACAAGGAAAGCACATAATCACAAGTATATAAAGATTCCACAATGAAACCCAATATTCTGTATATAAAGTAACACTAAAACTTAAAATTAATGGTCATTGAGGTATATCATTGGGAAGTGGCACTTTATACCAAACTGTACAAACTGAATTAAATTCCACTCACCAAGTAAAAGAAGCTAGAAGCAACTCCTCAGAGTTTCCTTGGATTGTTAAAATCTCTATAATAGCATATATTTACAGGAATGTGCTTGATCACAAAAAACAAAACAAAACAAAAAAAAAAAAAAAAAAAAAAAAAACCACACACATGTAATTAAATCTACACAAGAAAAAATCTTTTAATTAAAAATTTAAATTGGGAGCAGTAGAGCTAGATCAGAGGCAAAGATTATTTACTGCTATTGTCAAATACCTGTGTTCACATCCGAGTGTCCATGCCTGGTGGCTTATAAATTCCTATAACTCCAGCTCCATGTAATCCAATGCCATTTTATAGCTGCTGCAAGCAGTCACATGCATTGTATACAAAATTCACATAAGGAAAGCAAATATTTGTATTAAAAAGTTATTAAATAATGAACTCAACAAAGTATCAAGATACAGTCAGGCAAGGTTTGAAAGGGTAATGGGTATAAAATCATTTTCAGAGCCAGTCTAGAGGACCTGAGTTAAATGTCTGAGATGCATGTTGGGGAGAACAGGCCCCAAATGTTGTCTTCTGGTCTACAAATATACACACTAAGAAACACACACACACACACACACAGCCTGTGAGGGTGTGAATACACCCTACAAGCTGAAAAAACCTTGAGTGTTGCTTATTAAAGTTTAATAACAATGTGCACCACAAATACTCCTTGTTGGAGAAAAGAATCACCAGTCAGAAAACAGAAAAGCCCATCCCAAAATTGTTGTACATGACAGACATAGTGCAAACAAGTTTTCTCCTGGGAAAAAATTGCAAAAGAATATGGCATTATAGGGTTTCTCTCCAGTATATGTTCCTATATGACGTTTAAGCACATCATGTATTGTGAAAGCTTTACAGCATTATTTACATTCTTAGGATATCTCTCACCAGTATGAGTTCTATGATGAGATTGGAGAGTACTGACACATAAAAATGCTCTACCACACTGATTACATATATAGGGTTTCTCTCTAGTATGTGTACTGATGTCTTTTAAGATGACAATTACGTGTACATGCTTTACCACATTGATTACATTTATAGTGTTTCTCTCCAATATGTGTTCTTTTATGACGTACCAGATGGCTGTGTTGTGAAAAAGCTTTACCACATCGATTACATACATAGGGTTTCTCTCCAGTATGTGTTCTTATATGGCATTTAAGGTGACTATTACTTGAAAATGCTTTACCACATTGATTACATTCATAGGGTTTCTCTCCAGTATGTGTTCTTATATGGTATTTAAGCTGACCATTACTTGTAAATGCTTTACTACATTGATTACATTCATAGGGTCTCTCTCCAGTATGTGTTCGTTTATGACATACCAGATGGCTGTGTTGTGAAAAAGCTTTACCACATTGATTACATACATCAGGTTTCTCTCCAGTATGTGTTCTATGATGAGATTGGAGAGTACTGACACATGAAAATGCTCTACCACATTGATTAAATACATAGGGTATCTTTCTAGTATGTGTACTAATATGTCTTTTAAGATGATAATTACTTGCAAATGCTTTACCACATTGATTACATTCATAGTGTTTCACTACAGCATGTGTTCTTTTATAACATACCAGATGGCTGTGCTGTGAAAAAGCTTTACCACATCGATTACATACATAGGGTTTCTCTCCAGTATGTGTTCTTATATGGCATTTAAGGTGACTATTACTTGCAAATACTTTACCACATTGATTACATTCATAGTGTTTCTGTCCAGTATGTGTTCTTATATGTCTTTTAAGCTGACCATTACTTGCAAATGCTTTACCGCACTGATTACATTCATAGGGTCTCTCTCCAGTATGTGTTCTTTTATGACATACCAGATGGCTGTGTTGTGAATAAGCTTTACTACATTGATTACATACATAGGGTTTCTCTCCAGTATGTGTTCTTATATGTCTTTTAAGCTGACCATTACTTGCAAATGCTTTACCACATTGATTACATTCATAGGGTTTCTCTCCAGTATGTGTTCTTTTATGACATAACAGATGGCTGTGTTGTGAAAAAGCTTTACCACATTGATTACATTCATAGGGTTTCTCTCCAGTATGTGTTCTTATATGGCTTTTAAGCTGACCATCCCTTGCAAATGCTTTACCACATTGATTACATTCATAGGGTTTCTCTCCAGTATGTGTTCTTATATGGCTTTTAAGCTGACCATCCCTTGCAAATGTTTTACCACATTGATTACATTCATAGGGTTTCTCTCCACTATGTGTTCTTTTATCAATTAAGAGATACCACCAGTGTTGTGAAAGAGCTTTACCACATTCACTACATTCATAGGTTTTCTCTCCAGTATGTGTTCTTTTATGTTTTTTGAGATGATTGCAGAGTGAAAAAACGTTACCACATTGATTACAGTCTTGTGTTCTAATATGTCCTTTAAGCATAGTATGTCTTGCAAATGCTTTACTACATTGACTACATTCATAGTTTTTATCTACCATGTATGTTCTTTCATGGAGCTGGAGGAAACTGAGACATGCAAAAAATTCTTCATACTGAAGACTTCCATACGGTTTCTCTGCAGTTTCAATGTTTGCATGCCTTTGAAGATGTCTGTAACATACAAAGTTTTTCACCCATTCATTGACTATATTAGCAGGATTCGCTCCCTTATGGCTGGTTTCATTCCTGCAAAGATATGTAGCATATGGAAATCTTTACCACATGCATGATACTAAATAAACTTAGTACATGTATAAAAAAATTATAATTTGGACCTAATTGCAAACCAGAATCAGATCTTGAGTTTTACATAATGCTTCCCTCATGAGGTATTGTTGTTTTCATTGAAGATACCTGTGACTCAGAGTAAGAGCCTTTATTTCATGGCTCCCATTTATGGCATCTATTTATATGAGAATTCTCACATAATTGGAAAGAACTGGACAAATTCTGGGCTTTGCCATATTTATTGCATTTATCAGTATTTCCATAGTATTAGTCATACTACATTGGCTAAATATACCAGTACAGATGGAAGTATTCACACATTCCAATGGTCATAGGGATTTACTGCAGTGTGATTTTTTTTGATATCTTTCAGATGGTGTTGAAATACTGATAAATTTTAAACTTGTTTCTCACTCAAAAATTATACTGAAAATAAGGACTACAAATTATCTTTCATTTCTTCTCATTGTCCGAATAGAGAGACTTAATGTTGATTCATTCTGTAATCTAAGTTCACCTCACCTGGCTTGCATTTAGAGTAACATATATTCATTTTTTTTTTTTTTTATGTTTTGTGATACAGAATGTCTCTTTGTAGACCTGGCTAGTCTGGAATTCATTTTGTATAACAGGCTCATCACAAACTTACCAGGTCCACCTTCCTTTTCGTCATGAATGCTGGAATTAAATGCATGGGCAACAACTACCTGACTCAACACATAATATATTTATTGAAGTAAGATTAACAAATAAAAGGTTACACATTGAATGCACACACTTTAACCTTCTTTTCCTCACAGGCATATGATATAGGGATTAAGGGTTCTCCACAACAACCTTCTTGACACTCATGAACTGACCATTTCAATATCATTGGCAAAGTCACAAATATAAAAGTAATGCCTGCTTAACTATACTTTTTAATTAGAAGGTCTTGGACATATACTTACCACCTCTGAAACATGTAAACTGTTTAAAATATCTGAATATTAATCTAAACAGAATGGTCTATTTGCAGCATAGATCTCAGGGTGCTATAATTCAAAAGGTGGTATTTGTTAAGGCATTGTTTCCTTCTCATTTTAGATGAATGTGTTGCAAACACAGAAGAGCTTCCTTTTACTAGGGTACATGATGTTGTGAGGAAACGGGAACCATCACTATACTTTAAGCTGTGCTTATTTTCACTGTTGTTCTTCTTAATCTTTGTAATTTTTTAAGTGTGGCTCTTCAATAAAATTTCCAGGATACATTAAAATAACTTAAGAGCCAAAATTGCATAAATTTGCACATGAAAATTTACCTTCTGTGTCTTCTAAACATTCGACAATGATCATGCAAATTATGTTTATCCCAAATGTAGCCTGAAATAACAGAAAATGTATGATATACTCTTGCAAATTGTACAGAATTTAATTAATAACTTCAATGAAACTTAGAACGATACCTCACTCACCAATTTTCCAATTTATCAATCAAAATGTCAGAATAGTATCAATAATTAAAAACCAGTAGGTCCCTTATTTTAAAACATGAAAGAAAATTCAATCTTACCTGTAGCAGTGAGGTTCCTGTAGGTGTCCAGCATCACATTTGTGTAGAGACACTTCTGAGAAGGATTTAGCAAAGCCCACTCTTCCTCAGTGAAGTGGATATGCACATCATCATAGGTCACTGCATCCTAAAATAACACATACATGTGTGACAAAGAAGTATAATACTCACATTGTAAATGTAATCTTCATTGACAATATAGTCATATAATTCTTGGTGCTTCCCTCGCTTATTTTCTACATAGACATTATAATGGACTCACCCAGTCACATTAGAATTAAACTTAATAGGAGGTCCACATATGTCATTTCTTGGCTGTTTAATTAGCATATAGCCCTGAGAAAGAAATCCCAATAAACAGATATAAAGGGAGAGGCAAGCTACCAGAAGAACACATCAGAAATAAATTGTATGATACGGAGAGCCTATCATAGAAGTAACCCAGGCCCTAGAACCAACATCTGCATTTTTTAGGTTTTCATTGCTGTGTAAAGATACAGCAGGACCAGGGCAACACTTACAAGGAAAATATTTAATTGAAGTGTGACACTTAATATTTCAGAGTTTCTGTTATGACAGGGGCATGTCAGAATGGAGGCTGCTGGAGCCCTCGAGGTTAGAGTCCTTACAGCATGACTCAGAGGCAACAGGGAATTCTGACACACTGGGCAGCATTCATAGAATAACAAACATCTTTGCCTAACCCTACAGTGATGTGCTTCCTCTAACAGGGTAAAGCCCTCTCCAACAAAGCCTCACCACATCTACTGACAGCTGGGAGACCTTCAAGGCAACAAACTGGACCCTCTGAATGTGAGTGACAAGTACGTGACTTGATCTGTTAGGGGGGCCCTGGCAGTGAAACCAGGACCCTTCCTAGTTGCTTGAACAGTGTTTTTGGAGCCCACACACTATAGTTGGATACCTTGCTCAGTCTAGATAAAAGACATAGTGGCTTGCTCCTTCCTCAGCTTTGTATGCCAGACTTTGTTGAGTCCTGAATTAGGAGGACCTTACCCTCTCTTACTATTAAAAGTTGAAGGGAAGGGAGAGAGTTTGGGGAAGAAGATAGGGAGATAAGGGTTGGTATGTAAAATGAAAACTAAATTTTTAAATAAAATTAAAATAGAAACAAGTTTTATTAGAATCATGCACACAAAGTGACTGGTTTTGCTCTCATTATTGTTTCCGTAACAGGGATTTTGAACAAAAATTCATTCCCAGGTTTTATATATTCAAATTGTGTGTGAGAGATGTTTCCCATGTGTACTTATTACATACCATAGTAGAGATTGTCAGATATCCTGCATCTGGAGGTGAGGTGTATTGAGCCTAGAATTTTAGGTTTTGGGATCTGAACTCAGGTCATCCCCAAGTAGAATATGTGATAAGTCACCTTCCAAGACTCATTGTACTTTTTAGGGTTAGGGTAACTGTGATTTCCAGATTTAAAAACAAGAATAAAACAGAGTACATGAATAAAAAATTAAACAATAATCATTGAGAACATGATGCATTAGTATGCCTATTCTGAATAAGATAAATTTGCAACATGAGTCAAATACAGTGCAACCTAAATTCCTGACAACCTCTAAAATGATATCTGATTACAAAGATTAATGCAAATGGGAACCCAATAGGATTATGAAAAACATAGTATATATATTGACACAGCATGGCTTCTATACCTACAACAACCATGCAGTGATTGAGAGGTATACAATATTAGGAAAAGAACAACAGAGAGGAAGAGAAAAAGAAAAGAACAATAAGAGTTATATACCATCAACTTTTTCTCAAAAAACCAAGAGAAACTCATCCAGTTAAGCTGAGATCTTGTGCAATGTTACTCAGCTACACAGGATTCCATGTGTTCAGTACTTAAATACACAGACTCTAACAAAAATAACTCAAAAGGATGCCTCAACTTTTCTGCATCTGACCCTCCATTAACTGATATTTGTTTCAAAGAGAGACACTGTATTGTCTAGATCTCTATGCAAATGGGGTTAATAGTCTGCTGTCGTTCAAAAAATTATATATTCATTTAATGAGCAATGTTACAAATTAATGAGCTATATTTATTAAATATATCCGAAAAAATAATTGGCATCAACACATAAAGTTTTTGAGAAGTTTGGTCCCAAAAAACCCACTGAGGACATACAGTCACTTAATTTAATAAGGGGTGATCAAGAGGGCATAAGGACATTTCCCACAGACTTAAGAAATTAATAAAGAAATGTGTATGTAATGACAAATTGCATTCATTTTTGGCTAATGTTTAAACAGGAGAAAACCTGCAACAGATGGTTAATTTGGTGTTATTGTTGTTGTTGTTGTTTTTTTTTTTTTTTTTTTTTTTTTTTTTTTTTTTTGAGGAATTTAATGGGGACAGAATACTGCAAGATGGGCCAATAAGGCAATATAAGCTTTCAACAGAAAAGATAGCACCATAATTATTTCAATGTGAGACAGCAGATCACATTTTACTGGCAGGTCCTGAAGGAGAAGTGTCAGAAGATGAGAAAAGAAGGGAAGGCAGAACAAAGAAATGTCGAAAGCTGGAATAGGGATTTATTGCTTAAGCCATATTCTATGTACATTTCTTATGAGGAATTGCTTCTTCATGGGGAAATGGAAGGAAATGGGAGACTCTAGGACATCAACAGGAGTTACCAATCAATGGCACAAACTCAGGAGAAGAATACTCAAAAAGGGCACTACAAGGGGAATACAGGGATTCCCAAAAACATTACCAACTAAGCCCACAATAGCCATGGGACTAATAACCACAGATCCATGTGGTGGGAAGAGTTGTGTTCTCAGGATCTGAAGCAACCCCTCCACAAAAAAACTGGAACCAGACAATTGCATTTTCTCCCAAGCATCTTCCTTGTTTTAAAGAGGAGTTCTACTTTATTTTCGATAGCGCAGGACCTGATGGAAAAATCCTAAAAGCCTAGAAACCCTGGGTGCTATTGGCTCTGGGTTTCAGAAGGAGATATGTTCATTCTCCATGAATGAAGACCTAACCAGAAATTCTTGCTTCCTTTGTCCAGCTCTCAACACATCACTGTTTTCTTTCAAACAGTTGTCACCTGGGATCATCTTGCCCATATGACAGAGCTATTTCTCTAGAAGAAAATGGATGTTTATGGCACATCAGCACCTAATTCTCTTTGGAACCCAATAATGAACCCTTGTATAACTTGTAACAGCCCTACTCAAAGTTATGGAGGTGGAACTTGGGGGTTTGTAAACCATTGGTTTCTCCATTGCCATGGTTTGGAGCCAAATGTCTGGAGTATCCTGAGGGAAAAAAAATTGTATTTTATATCCTATTCTGTAACATGCCTTTTTAGCACACAATTCATTTTTTTTTAATATGGGGCAGCATAATCTCAGGTAAATATTTTTTTGTGACTCACTATATTACAAGAATTGGTAAATCCTTTATATCAACAGTTCCACTCCTCTACATCACAGCTCAGTGGGAGAATGTAATCCAACACAAGAACGCCATTTACAGATGTGTGTATTTTCCCTTTGTTTTAAACTAGCACTTAGGATACAGAGACAGGCAGTTCTCTATGAGATTGGGGCTAGCTTGCTCCACACAGAAAATTCCAGATCATACTGTAACACAAAAATCCACATATATGTGTGTGTGTGTGTGTGTGTGTGTGTGTGTGTGTATGTATTAAATTAAGAAAAAGAATGCCATTTAGAGCATACAGAAAATTAACTACAAGTGTGAATACTCCCTTAGCCTAGAGACAAGGAGGAGGGCCTGCACCAAACACAAATGTCTTGACAGATTTTGATGAATCCTTCTAAAGAACTCAGCCTCCCAGAGGAATGTATGTGGGATGGGATGGGGAGGTCACTGGGGGAAATAGGACGGGAGGAAGAGGGAACTGGGAATGATATGTAAAATAAGATCTTTCTATTCATTTCTTAACAACAGAAGTTAAGTTATTTTGAGGGCAAAAAAAAAAAAAAAAAAAAAAAAAAAATAGTAACTCCGCATGGATCTGACCCCTAAATGTTAGATGTGAAGGGCAAAGCTTCTGGAAGGCACTGGATAAACTGAACCTCTCCTTCTTTGGTAACTTGCCATCCCTGTGCACCAAAACCATAATGGAGCTGACTACAAAGAAGTTTATTCACCATGCTGCATAATCGAAATCCTTTCCACTGAAGTAGCCTACAAGGAAAAGTATTCCTGGGCCACACCCTGGTTGGGGAAGCTCCTAGGACCACAATGTACCTAACAGAACACTGAATTTGGCAGCATATTCCAGCTCAGTGTCCTCCTGGAAGGCCTGCAAAACAGACATTCATGACTCCCCATCCCACCCTCTGAATCCACTCACTCACCATGCTGCAGCTTCTGTTCTCCTCCATTCCCCACAGCTTCTGTTCTGCTCCATTCCCCACAGCAGAACTCACAGAAAAGCAATCAATCCTCTGGTGCCTGTTCTGATATAAAAGCAAGCCTGCAGCCTAGCTCGAGGAAGTCTCCAACCAGACCTGAGACTGGTGGGTTTGCTCAGTGTACCTGATTGGCTAGTGAGGCTTGATTGACAAGGGCTCTTCCTCAAGGGTTAGAGTGTTCTTAAAGACACACCAAGCCCAGCACCTCCTTTGGCCCTGGCTTTTACTCCACACCTAGACATTTCAGAGATCTGTACAAACAGGAACCTATTTGGTTTTTGGGGTTTTTTTTTGACAGAATTTCCCTGTGTGGCTCCTGCCATCCTATCCCTTGCTTAGTAAACTGCGCTGGTGAATTCCTTCCTAATTATTAATATTAATCTTGTTGTTGTTTGCCAATAGAATTTTTCATTAACTGTCTAATATTTATTTATTTATTTATTTTTATTTTTGAGACAGAGTTTCACTTTGTGGCCCTACTCTCCTGGAACTTAATCTGTAGACCAGGCTGACCTCTAAATCAGAGAGATCCACTTGCATCTACTTCCTCAGTGCTGGAACCACAGGCAAAAGCCACCACTGCATACTCAGACATAAATTTCAATATCACTTTCACATGTCATCAGTAGATGACCCAGCTCTTTGCCTGCAGAGGAGAATTTCAAACTCTCTTACTCTCTCCATGCAATGTGCAGAGCTTGCAAAGACCATTACACAATTCAGACTGAAATGATTCTCTTCTTCAACCATAAACATATATAAATAAAAAACAAACTTCCTTTAAGAATAGAATGTGGATCTATGCAGTGGTTAGCCATAGAGGACAGGCCATGGTGGAGTACACCTTTAATCTTAGCACTTGGGAGACATAATCAGGTTCATGTCTGTAATTTCATGGCAACCCCAGGCTGCACCACATTGATCCAGTCTAAAAGAGAAAGAGAGACAAGTGGTGGCTCATTCCTTTATCCCTGAAATTGGGATGTAGATATGGCTAGGAGGAGAAAGAAATATAAGGAGGAAGAAGACAAAAGTTCATTTTTTTCTGAGGGAAGTCTCTTACTATCAGAATTTCCTGCCCCTTTGGTATGAGTACTTCAGTAGAAATAAGAGCTAGGGCTTGGCTGCTCTGCTTCTCTGATCTTTAATCATTAATCGCATATCTGAATCCACGTTTTGATGATTAAGAACTACTAGAAGTAGCTTTACAATTTCCAGTGCTGAGTGTCAAATCTAAACTGTAGTGTACAAGACTAGAATTTATGGCAATAATATTGATAGTACTAATCTTTACCAATTTATCAAGTTTATTGATATATTTTGTATGTATGAGTTTGAGAGAAAATGGTCTGTATAAGTATACAGGTTATGGGATGTAGATAATTATGTGAAGTTGAGTGTAAGTATCTGAACTCTGGTCATCCCCAAAAGATGTGCTGAGTCTCTTGCCAAAATACACAACATGTTTTATCTGATGAACCAAAACTCTTCCACAGAGAAAAAATAAAACCAAAATAAATAAAGAATTAAATAATGGTTTTCAGAACATGAAGTATCAGAATTTAAGATACTATACATGGTAAGTTTGTAACAATAAATAAATACAATCCAATGACAATGAACAACAATTAATAACAAAATGCAGATTGCAAAGGCACAGTAACAATTTTTTTTTTTTGGAAATACTCAGAATACTCAATGGAATTATGAAAACACAGTACACAAACTGACATAATATGAATTTTATACTTACCACAAAGCAACAACAATCAAAATATATATAGTATGTGTAAAGGAATAAAAGAGATAGAGAGAATAACCCAAGAGCAAAGGTCAAAAATTATCAACTATTAATATAAAGTCCAAAAGAAACTTAGCCAGGAAAAGTGTGATCTTGACCAATGTTATCCAAATACCTATGAATTCATGTGTACAGAGATTAAATAAACACAGACTTCAACACTCCAATTAAATAAACTAAAAGTGACCCTTAGAAACTTTGACCATGTAGCTATGGATATCTATTCCAAAGACAGGATATCCCTGTTCTAAAGCTCTCCATGCAAAAGGAGCAACAGTGTAAAGGCTACCATAAATTCTCTTCACTGACAATGAGATCAATGTCTAACTTATCCACCATCATGGAGACCTCATCTAGTAGCTGATGGAAACAGAAGCAACCTTGGACAACTAAACACTGAGCCAAAATTGAATCCATATGCAGAGATGGAGGACAAGACCACATTGCAGAAACCCATAGACACAGATGACTTGAAAAATGAGGAGCTAATGCGGCCCCAGACATATAGCTGGGAATCCAACATGGGACTGACACAGACCCCTGAACATGGGTCTCAGCTAAGAGGCCTGTACAGTCTAAGGGTCTTCAGAGAGTGGGACCAGGTTGTATGCCCGTTGCAAAGAGGACATTGGGGGAAAATCCCCATGGAGGGATACTTCATTAACCTTGAGACAGGAGAGGCATTTTATTGTCTACTTAAAATGACTTGAAGGATTTAGATGGCCCCTCTTGGAAGGCATTCACCTATGTGTATAGTGTTGGTTGGATGGGAGGGGAGAGTGGCTGGGGGCCAGGAAAGTTGGGAGGGGCAAAAGGAGGATGGGTGTAAGTTGGAGGGAAGTGGTTTGATAAGTATGATAATTTTTTTTTAAATTAAAAACATTAAAAAGATACCAATGTACTTTTCAAAAAACAAAGTTAACATACTTTAATAATTTAAAATTTTTACCTCTATTAACTTTGAAATATCACACCTCCACAGAACAACATCACTTCCAGCACAAGTTCTAATAGATCTTAATAATAAAAACTCACAGTAATCTAACAGGGAGGGGAAAGTGAAAACTGAAGGATCACAGATTCAGAGCATCTGACTCCTAGCATTGTTATCTCTACCTATTCTCAGACAAGTGATGTATTCCTGTCCTCACACTGCCTCTTCAGATTGACTGCTATAACTTTGATCCCTCAGACTAACCACTCAAACAAAATCATCTCATGTCATGCTCTTCTCGTTCCTCTACGTTATCTTCCTCTCTCTGTCCAGCCATGTCACTCCTATCTCCAAATCCCTACTGCTAGGATTAAAGGCCTGATTCCCAAATCCTGGGATCACCTTAGTGTGAGTCTTTTAGACAGACTTAATATGTATCTAACTAGTGAAATAGTGTGTGTGTCTTACTACAGATTTAGTGTGTGTGGATAACTGGTGACAGTGTTTGTGGCTACCTAGTGACTTAGGTATGTAGCTGACTAAATACATAGACATACAAAGAACTACTATCTTAGTGTGTGGCTGACTATTGCCTTGGGGTTTGTGACTAGCTAGTAAATTAGATGTGTGGCTGACTAGTGACTTATTATGGGTGGGTAAGTAGTGGTATATTATGTGTGGCTAACTAGAGACATAGTGACTGTGGCTAACTAGTAACATAGCTTTGTGGCTAACTAGTGACTTAGACAATGTGGTTAATTACTGCTTAGGCATGTAGCTGAATAGTAACTTAGGGGTGTGACTAACTATTGTCTTAGTGTGGGTGGCTAAGTACTGCTTTATTTGTGTGATGGACTTGTGGCTTAGTTTTTGTGGCTAATTAGTGACTGAGGTATGCGGCTGACTATTGGTTTTGGTGTTTGTCTAACTAGTGACTTCATGTGTGTGTCTAACTAGTGAGTTTAGTATGTGGCTAACAAGTGGCATGGTGTGTGTGAGTAACTCGTGAGCTAGTATGTGTGGCTAACTAGTGGGTTTGTTTGTGGCTAACTAGTGACTTACCCTTAACTACATATGTAGCTAAATAGTGACTCCACGTAGTAATCTGATCTTTAGAAATTTGATAGATCACAAAGAAAATATCAGAACATTAACTAAGAAGAGACAGACTGATGCTTCCCATATGCTGTTATTTTGTAATAAGCTGTGTAACCTGACACATAGTTACACTCAATGACCTGCTTCCCAAACCTCTGTCCTGACATTATACTGTGTCATACAGGATTGAATATATCTGCAAACAGAGAGTTACCTATTGGCAAATTCAATATTCATTGGCTCAGAACAACCTTCATAATCTGTACACCTACATACTCTGGCCTGTGTTCAAACACATGACATAGATTAAAACATGCTGGGAAATTACAAAATCACTCCACCTACCACAGTCATATACTTTTTTCATAGTGGTGACTCCAGCACCCGATTGCTTACCCTGAATCCTCCTGCAGTGAAAACAATTTTCCTTATTCTGGTCTGAAGGCAGAAGCAATGCTCCATATGCAAATCCTTTTCCTGTGACTGCACTGGATAGTTGCCTACCTGACTCTAATGGAAAATTTAAGTCTCTGAGGTGTTACAGTAATTTAAGAATTTTGAAGTTATAGTACAGAAGACAGCAAGGCCATTTCTTTGGAGAGCAACAGAATGCAACCAATTCCACTTACATCAACATAAGAGATTGTCTCATAAACCTTCTTCGGACATGATGAAATTGCATATGTTCTAGCATTAATATGCCTTCCCAGGGAAAAATCACTTCATCCACAGTGGAGATCTATAAAAATAAATACTTCTAACATAACATGTATCCATCTTAGAAAATACTCGAACAGGAGCCAGCCTAGACATATTTTTGCATTTAATATATTCTATCCATCTTAAATGGCTTTTAAAGTTCAAGCTCCATTTTAGACATTGAAAAATTTCAGTAGAGACTGGAGACAGCATGTCTAGCTACTTACGGGAGATGAGAGGATTACACAACAAATGTGTTCCCAGTATTGTTCCTAAAGGCCACCAGATACCTGAAACTGAAGGACCTGTTCCACATATAGGATCCTGAGGTGAAGGTGATAGAGAATTAGATAGTAAACGTAGAAATTAGAAAAAAATTTATAAAAAACTGGGATGGGGAGATGTGTCCCATGACAAGCTTCTTAAGGAGAATAGATTCTTGTATACTATTTCCACAGAGGAAATGGAAGCAAAGGGGACACTTATGTGAAGTCAGTAGAAACCCATTCAATGGGACAAACTCAGAAGAACACCACTAAAACAATGCAGTGCTAGGGAAATACAGGGAATCTCATGATCAATGCTGACTATGCCCACAGTGGCCTTGGGACTTAGAAACATAGCTCTATGTAGTTTATATCTACAGATCTGAAGCAACCTGTCCACAAAGGCTTTGTTCCATACAATTACCAGCTCTCCCATGCAAATACCTGGTTTTTGACAAGGTTCTCGATTTTATAGTCAATACACCAGTCCCTTAGTTAAATCTTTCAAGGCCTATTACTACCTCTTCTAACAATGTTTCTCATCACTGCATGAGGACCTAATTGAAAGCTTTGCTTTATCAGGAAACTCATACATCATTGGTTTACTTTTTAAAATCTGGTGTCCTATTGCCACTCTGTTAGAACTATGTTTTTCTGGAGAAGAAAACTGGAACTATATGATGTAATAAATTTTAAGGTTGCTTGTGACCCTGTAAAATTTCTCTGAGCAGCTTGTTATGGGGCAATTCTATGATAATGGTAAGGGACTAGATTCTGTTATAAAACAGGAGTAGCTTCTGTGTAATAGTTTGGAGCCAAATGTCTGGAAAATCATGGTGAACAACTGTGTATCTAGGATTCAAAATTCAAACAGGACTGGTCAGCATAACCTTATCTTTGTGTGTTTTAGAGGCAGTAATACCTACGTTAAATTCTCCTTTATGAGACGTAATATCGCCAAAGCATTTGTAAATCCTTTGTGTTACAAATTCTACTCCTGTACATCACTGCTCAATAGTGAAATGCTACCCTTACAGGAGATTCCTTTTACAATCTGCAGAAAACTAACAATATATGGATCTTACACATAAAATTAAAATGCAAAGTGCATTTTTCTCTCGGTCTCTCTGTCTATCTCTGTGTCTCTCTTGGGTTGCAGATTACATCAGAAGGGCTGACCAGTTTGTCGTTTATCTTGGGTTTAGTGAACTTCGTAAGAACCATGCTCCACAAAAAAAAAAATTGATTCCTGAAATTAAAGAAAAGTATGATGTCTAAAATCTTCACCAAATTGTTTGCATGATTTTGATTTCCTCTTTCATGAGCTCTTCCCTATCACTTCATATCAAGATGATAGAGGAAGGATAGAGACAGGGTTAGAGATATAGACAAGAAAAATTATGGAACGTTCATTGCCAGGACCTATGTAAGGATTTTGACAAAATTACGTAGTTCCTGCTACAAGAATAACTCAAGAGGCTAACATTCTTGGGAACAAGAGTGAGCAAACACAAATCCATGCACTGGTATTACATAATTAAAATTAAATCAAATCATTAACCACACATATTTTCACCTGTGAATATACAATATTATGAGCACTCATTCCTGTAACCCAGGTACTTATGTGTTTAAAGTCTTAACAGTTTCCTCCAATATGATTTGCTTTATGTAATATGAAGCAAATGTGTAGGATTGGATTTAGAAAAATCAATAATCTCAATGAGGCTTTTTAAATTGTTAAAGTAATGAGTGAAAGGGCCCCCATTGTATGGCCTCTGCTAAAGAGACCTCAGCTGGAGAGTGCCAGGTCCCAGCTAGATCTGCCTATCAGTGCAGAAACATCCAGAGTATCAAGCCAGTATTTGTCATCCATTGCCAGTCCTTGGCTAGAGTCCTCAAATGTATTTCCGGGTCCCTGTCTCCATGGGACCACTCTGAGTTCTTGCAGGGTGGATCCTTGGCCTTCATTGTAGGGCCTCTGCCAAAGAGGCCTCAGCTGGAGAGTGCCAGGCCCAGGCTACATCTGCCTATCTGTAGTGAGATAGTCCTTCTATGGCACTGACCACGCCCATTGGGGGGTGGAGCCATTGGCCAAAGTGACCTGTGGAAGGAGGTCGGAGAGGGCCAGAAAAGACGCTCTCTTTCTGGCGTAACTCGGACAGGAGAGGATCGGGTTGAATTTCCTGGTGTTCATCTGTCTAGGTTGTAAGTTATTTCTCCCTGAATAAACATCTATTCGGCCTATTTTTTTATCCTGATCCTTATTTACCGCAAAACCTATCAGCTTAAGGAACATCCTGGGTCCCAGCCTTCAAAATCTATAACTTGCATTGCCAGTCTTCAGCTGGAAACTGAACTTATAGCCCCAATGCCAGGCCCTGCCTGTGGAGAGAACTCCTACAGAGCTTGGACCACCCAGAGCTACAGACATCAAACTTCTGACCAACCAAAACACACTGGGGAAGAAGCTATGGGAAGATGGAAATACAATAAAACACCTAACAAAAGAATGACAAGAATAACAGCACCAGAATCTATGGAATCTACACCAAATAGACCGGAAAACAACAAAGCAGATGAAGTAGAAGAGAACAAATTAAAAATTACTGCCATAAAAAATGATAGAGGCCCTCAAAGAAGATGTGAGAAAGTACCTTAAAGAAATGGAAGAAAAAAACAAACACAAAATGGAAAAAATGAACAAATTTCTTGAAGAATGTACAGAAAGCCAGAAAAAAAAACAATTAAGCAAGTGAAGGAAATGGTTCAAGACTTGAAAACGGAAATGGAGACATTAAATAAAATATAAACCGAAGGAATGCTGGAAATAGAAAAACCAGGCAAATGATCGGCAACTACAGATGCAAGCATAACCAACAGAATTTAAGAGATGGAAGAGAGAATCTCAGGCACAGAAGATAAACTAGAGTAAATAGATTCATTAACCAAAGAAAATCAAAAATCAAACAAACCCAAACACAAAACATCCAGGAAATGTGGGAAACTGTGAAAAGGACAATCCTAAGAATAATAGGCATGGAGGAAGGTAAGGAAGCCCAGCTCAAAGGTGCCGAAACATTTTCAACAAAATCACTGTGGAAAACTTTCCCAATCTAAAGAAGGACATGCCCATGAAAGTATAATGAGCATACCAAACACCAAACAAGAACCCTCAAAATATAATAATCAAAACATCTAACATACAAATAAAGAAATTACATTAAGAGCAGTGAAGGAAAAATTCCAGGTAACATATAAAGGCAGACCTATGAAAATTACACCTGACTACTCCATGGAAAGCCTCAAGGTGAGGAGGTCCTGGACAGATGTTGTACAAGTACAAAGAGTACACAGATGTCAACCCAGGCTACTATACCCAGCAAAACTCTCAGTCACTATAGATGGAGAAAACAAAATGTTTAATGACAAAGCCAGATGTTCACAATATGTCTACAAATCCAGCCATACAGAAAGATTTGGAAGGAAAACTGCAACCCAAGGAAGTTAACTATGCTCACAAAGACTTAGGCAAAAGACAATCCACTTCACCACAAATCAAGGGTAAAGCAGGACTAATAAATTCACAACACAACTGCCAACAACAAATCTAAAACAAGCAAGCATTAACAATCCATGGTCCTTACTGTCCCTCAATATTAGTGGTCTTAACTTGCTTGTAAAAAGACACAGGCTAAGAGAGTGGATATGAAGACAGAATCCATCTCACTGCTACATACAAGAAATGCATCTAAGCTTCAAAGATAGACATTACCTCAGGCTAAGAAAAGATCTTCCAATCAAATGGACGCAAGAAGCAAGCAGGTGCGGCTATCCTAAAATCTAACAAGTTAGACTTCCAACCAAAATTAATCAAAAGAGATGAAAACAGTCATTCCGTATCCATCACAGGAAAAATCCATCAACACAAAGTCTCAATTCTGAACAACTATTCTCCAAATACAAAGGCAACCACATTCATAAAAGAAACACTACTAAAATTCAATCCTCACATAAAACCTCACACACTTATATTGGGAAACTTCAACACACCACTGTCACCACTAGACAGGACCACCAGTCACAAAGTTAACAAAGTAAGAAAAGAATTAACAGAAGTTTCATCTCAGTTCGGCTTAACAGACATCTATTGAACATTCCATCCAAACACAAAAGAATATAAGTTTTTCCCTGCTCCACAGGAAACCTTCTCTAAAATTGACCAACTAGTAGGTGGCATAACAAACCTCAACAGATACAAGAGAATTGGAATAGTCCTCTGTATCTTATATGACCAGCATGCTTTAGAAATTGGATTACAACAACAACACAAATCGCAGAAACCCTACAAACTCATGGACATTGAACAATACCTGCGTCAAAGAAGAAATAAAAAATTAAGGACCTCCTAAAATTCAACAAGAATGAGGACACAGCATACCCAAACTAATGGGACACCTTGAAAACAGTGGTACCAGAGAAGTTCACTGCACTATGTGCCCATATGAAAAAAAAAAAAAAAAAAAAAAAAAAAAAACAGAGGCTAGTTACAATAGAGAATAAATACCCCAAATGAATGCATTAGGACAAAAAGAAGCAAACTCACACTGGAGGAGTAGACACCAGAAAATAATAAATTTTAGGGCTGAAATCAATAAAACAGAAACCAGGGAAACAATGCAAAAAATCAATATAACAAAGGGTTGGTTTTTCAAAAAAAATCAACAAGCTAGACAAAACTTTACCCAAGCTATTGAAAAAGCAGAGAGAGACCGTGCAAATTCACAAAATCAGAAATGAAAATGGGGACATAACAATGGACACAGAGGAAATCCCGGAAACGTTCAGGTCATACTTTGACATACTGTGACCTTAATATTTACAACAAATGTATGGTGATAAAGAAGTATACAATATTTGGGAAAGGATAAAGGGGAGATGCAGAGACAACGACAAGAAAAAACAGTAGAAAATATAATCAACTTTTTATCAAAATTCCAGAGGAATCTCAGCCAGGAAAAGCAAGATCTTGAACAATGTTAACCAGCTACACATCATGCTAGTTGTTTAGATCTTAAATAAAAAGAATTCACAACTCCCACAAAATTAATTCAGAAGAATGCTCACTCTCTTTTGCTTCTGTTCCTCCATGTACTGACATTTTTCCCAACAGAGATGTCTCATGGTTTAGAGCTCTCTCTAAAAATGGGGGTAATATCTTTCTATGCTTCTGCAAGGCTCCTTGTGGTTTAAAGCAAAACCAGCCCCATGATGCCCACACAAATATTAATACAGAAGAATGATTTAATTTCTGCTTCTGAACACATGTACAATGCCTATCCACCCACTATACACCATGCACACTTGATAAAACTGCAGATAAGAAATTCCTTTTTCCCAGGAACTCAACATTCCTGAAACGTGCTATGGTAGCTTGTGAGTGTGGAAAATTAAAAGAGCTGTGATCATGTATTGCTGAAAGATGATTCCAATGACATATTTCCACTGGTTTATAAACTGTGTGTGACACATAAAGATAAACCTGAATGTGGAATGCAATATTCATAAATTCCATAAGCAAACTTTCCATTTTTCCCTTGGATGTTCCCAACACATACCAAAAGAAACCTTGTCATTCACATTGAACACCAATATTTGTTTCCCTTTGGTTTGTTTGTTTTGTTTTGTTTTTTCCTTTGGTTTTCAAAGCAGGGTGTCTCTTTAGGTTTGGGTGGGTCTCTTTATGTTTGGGACCCATGCTAAAACTCTCTTTGAAAATCATACTGGCCTCAAACTCACATAGAGCTTCTTGCCTCTCCCTCTCAAGTGCTTGAATAAAAGTTGTGTGCCACAACAGCCCAGTGTGGATACAGAGATTTCACTCACCCAAGGGAACCTACACTCAGGGAGGATAAGAGGAAAAGGCCCATTGCCCAGGTCAGCACAGGGCACATGTTCCATTCCTGTCCCTGCAGAAATGACACCTAGGCTCTGAAGCTTAAACACTGACCATGCTATTGGGCTGTGGATTTCATTGTTTCTTCTATACAAAAGTCAGCAATTCGGTTTAAATATCACATCAGTACTTTATCAAGATTATTGATTGTCCTTGTCTATGGACACCAAGAAATGGCCAGTCAGACATTGTGTAAACCATCTACAATTGATTATAGGCTCCACACTGATATTTCCTCCAAAGGAAAGCAAGAAATTGCACATGTTCCTTCCTTCTCCCACCTCTTTCTCCACTGTGCATACAACAGCTTCAAAGGTCTGAAATGAGCTCAATTCTTACACATTCCTGTGGTCATTTGCCAGGGGAATTGGAAAATAGTCAATAAGAACATTTATTTCCTTCTTAATGAACACTCAAAGCCTTTTCCTAAAGGAATTGTAGGAGTTTCTTCCCAACACTAGGTAGCAAATTCAGGAGTAGCTGTGATCAATGCAAATCTCAATGACATCACACTATTGTCTACACCCAGCTCAACATAACTTCCAAATTTTATACCTCAAATCTGGTCTGTCCTCATTCACATGACATGATTCAATACACCCTGAGTGTTTAAAGAAGAAAACCACCGAATATATATTAGTTAGGATTTTTATTGCTGTGTATTGCTGTGTATAAGTTCTAAGACCACCACAACAATTTTTGTTGTTGTTTTTCAAGACAGGGTTTCTCTGTGACTTTTGAGATTGTCTTGGAACTAGCTCTTGTAGAACAGCCTGGTCCCTAACTCACAGAGATCAACCTGTCCCTGCCTCCTCGGTACAACTCTCCCAGTCACAGATTCCAACCCTAGTCTTGCCAGTGACAATCAGGGATGAAGCACTCATCACTCTCCTTGCAAGAAAGAGATCCCCCACAAATTTTATATAAAAAAAAAAAACACTTAATTGGATTGGCTCATAATGTCAGAAATTGAGCCCATTTTCATCATAGGAGGGAACATGATTTGAAGAAGAATATGGTGCTGGCTACATCTTGATATGCAGGCCTCAGTAAGACATCTTGTATACTTGACCATATCCAAAGCATAGGAAACCCCAAAACCCATGACCAGTGATATTCTTCTTCTCAAAATGCTACAGTCAATGCAACAAAGCTCCTCCTTGTACTACTGCCGTTCCCTACGAGATTATAGGTGCAATCACATTCAAACCATCACAATGCAGCAATCATGGCCATTTTTTATGAAGGATACAGCAACTGATATCTGTAAGGAGTTTGGTTTTTCTGCCTGCTGCCTGGTCTTGTACAGCCACCACCGCACCAGCCCCAATTAACACACAGAGACTCTGTATTTGATATAATCCTGTTTGCCAGTTATTAGTTTCTTATCGGCTAGCTCTATCTTAATTATTAACCCATTTCTGCTGATCTATGTATTTCTCTTACCGAGGAGCCGGCCGGCATACTGCTTTTTTCCGACTCTCCATCTTGGCCCCTCCTTCCTCCTTCCTATTTCCTATTTCCTCCTTGTCTCCTAGTCCCACCTACCTTGCTTTCCTATAGGCCAACAGTGCTTTATTCATAAACCAGTATGAGGAACATATACAGCAAGAAATCTCCCATCAGATATCCACCCTGTTTCTCCTTGCAGTGCATGCAATAAACTATTCTTTCTATTCTGGTCTGAAGGCAGCATCCATGCTCCACATGCAAATCTTTTTGCTGTAAGTGCAATGGACAGTCAACTTCATGACTCATATTGACAATTTTAAAACAATGAGGCTATACTTTTTTATCTTGTTGTCACTGAGATCATTTGTGATGTAGAGGTGGATTATATTTTAAATCAATGTATAGTGTTACAGATTAATGAGTTCTGTTTATTAAATATCTCCTTAAAAGTAATTGGTATCCTCAAATTAGGTGTTTAAGATGCTTGGTCCAAAAAAAAAAAACAAAACAAAACAAAAAAACAAAACAAAACAAAACAAAAAAATACAATCTTTCTACCTTCTGAGGGTATTCTGAGTTGTGTTTAAGATGAAACAATACATTGCCCTGGAAAGCAACATACTGGGATCAAAGCAACCACGGTCAATGAGAAAGCATGTCTCAGAAAATTAATTCTAAAATGCTGGGAGTAAAGCTGTTCTAGACTTTGCCTTTCCAGTGAGAAATAACTCCATAGACTAAAGAGGTAAAAAAAAAAAAAAAAAAAAAAAAAAAAGAAAAGAAAAGGGAAAAAAAATCTCTGTAATGATAGCATGCAAACTCCATAGACCAAAGAGGTTAAAAAAAAAAAAAAAAAAAAAAAAAAAAAAAAAAGAAAGAAAAGAAAAAACAAATCTCTGTAATGATAACATGCAACCATCTCTCACTAATGTTCAAAGAGGAGAAAGCCTACAACAGATAATTTTTTGACACAGGGTTTCTCGGTTTCCCTGTTCTATAGCCTTAGTTGTAGTGGGGCTAGCTCTATAGAGCACACTAGTCTCAAACTCACAGAAATCTGCCTGCATGTGCAATCTGAGGCCTGGACTAAAGGCATTCATCATCACTGTCTGGCTCATAAAACATATTTTGCATTCCACAATTGCTGCCACTTTTAAGTTCTTCCAGTGTCAGATGCCAGCTGACAAATTGAAGAAATTAAATAGGGTCAGAAAACTGCAAGTCAGGCCAGTAAGGCTATGGAAGACTTCAACAGAAAAGACAGTACCATACCATAATGATTTCATAGTACACCAGTGACATACAACAGCACGTCACACTTTAATGACAGGTTCTGACACAGATGTGCTAGAAGATGAGGAAGACAGGAAGGGCAGAACAAAGAAAAGATAAAACATGGGGCAAAGAGGTCTTGCTTAACTTATGTCTTATTCTATGTAAACGTCTTATGAAGAATAGACACCTCTTTACTACTTCCAGGAGGAAATGGGAGGAAAGGGGAGAACACTAGAAAGTCAGTAGGAGTAAGAGTTGTGTTCTCAGGATCTGAAATAACACCTACACAAAGGCCCTGGCCCTAGACAACTGCATTCCCTCATAAGCATCTTCCTTGTTTTATAGGAGGAGCTCTATTTTATTCTGCATATCTCAGGGCATGATGGAAAAGTCTTAAGGCAAAGCCCCCTGGTTGTTACTAAGATTTTCTCTAGAAAACTGGCCCTTTCTGGCACAACAGACCCTATGGTTCACTGTGAACAAGCAATGTACCCTGAGCAGCTTCTAAAAGTGTTGTTTTGTCAAAAGGAGATGGGCCTGGGGGATCTTTGTGAATGAGGAGTTTCTCCTTTGTCATGGTCTGTAGCCAAATATCCTGGACAATCCTGGAGATCAAATCTATATTTTAGCACCCTAATCTCTAACAGGCCTTATTCGTACACTACTCATCTTTGAGCTATTTTGTAGGCAGCACTCCCTCAGCTAAATTCTATTTTGTGGGTCTCACTATCCCTACAAATAGGTAAGTCTTTCATATGAACAATTGTACTCTTCCACATTAGTTTAGTATTGGAGTGCAATCCAACACAAGAATGCCATACATGGCTATGTTCAGTGTCCCAAGACTATAATATCACTCTCAGGAGTCAGAGGTATGTCCATCTCTATGAATTTGGGACTAGACTGCTATACAGAGCAACTTTCATGCCATGCTCAAATGCTATACCTAGAAAAAAGTTTGTTGCCTTCCTGGAACCAGTATGTATCCCTGGAGCATGAAATGACTTTGGGAGCATATTTCAAACGCAGAGATACTCCCTTAGCCTAGAGGCAGGAGGGAGGGCATAGTCCCTACTCCAAATGACTTGACAGATTTTTGGCTCCATCTGGAAGGCATCACCCTCCCTGTGGAGTAGGGACAGGAATGGGATGGGAGCCGAATTGTGAGGCATGGGAGAGAGGGACTTTGAACTGTGATCAATATGTAAATTAAGAATAAATAATACATATGTAACAATAAAAGGAAAAAGCTATATCAAAAAATCAAAAATAAATAAATATAAGTATGTACAGAAATAAAGAAAATGTCTTTTACAGGATACACATAAATAACTAAACATGAATCTTGTACCTAAACATTAAATGTGTACTGCATTAGTTGTAGAAGACCCTGGAGGAATTAGCCCTCTCCCAGTTCGGCTACTTGCCTTCCTGTGCACCAAAAGATCTCTCGTGCTGACTATCAATGTCTTTCTACACAGAGCTCTCTGATAGAAATGAAATGCTTTCCACTGTGTGAAGTATTCATACTTCAATACCCGGATATGGGGAGTTGCTAAGATCATACTGTACCTCACAGAACACTGAATTTGGCCAAAGTTTCCCACCAAGCCACCTGGAGGGCCTGGCATCTCAACTCCCATGCCTCCCCATCCCATCCTCCCCATCTGAGCATAGCATCCCCTCACTCACCATATTGTGGCTTCTGTGCTCATCCATGTTCCACTCACAATTTACTACAGTAGCACACCCAGAACAGAAATCAATACACTGGCAGTTGTCCTGCTTAAAATGAAGCCTGAAGCAAGAGTAAAAGCCTACAATGTGGCTACAGGAAGTGTCCTGCAATGCCTGTGACTGGCAGGTCGGTCTGGTTTTGCTGACAGGCTGGTTGAGCTTGCACATGAAGAGCCCTTCCTCAAGAGTTAGAGTGAGCTTAAAAACACATCACAGGGTTCCTTGGCTCTGGCTTCTACTCAAGACCCAGATGTTGTAGACACCTGTAGAGACACAAATCTCAATGTCATTCACCCCTGTCTAAAATAGACAACCACATTGTCTTCCAGTAGTGTGTAGATCATCATCTCCTTTTCCACACAATGTGCAGATGTCGCAGATACAATTACACAATGCTGACTGGAATGATTAACTTATTCAACAGAGAGAAGGGTGCCCAGATTATTAAAAACTTGAGGGAGATGGTAGAGCATATAGCACAGCAGTTGTTTGTTCTGTGGCTTCTTGCTAAGATCAGGGGAACTGGGTGTACATTTTATATAGTAGTCACAGACACTTCAGAAAACCAGGAAAGAAGGGAAGGAGCCGTATCACAAAGAAATTGATATATCTTTCTCCTGTCAGATGCTTGAGTGATAGCTCTAATGCATTTGGGAGTTTTATTCCTGAAATTCTTGTGAAATGAATAATAATAAAAAGTGTTGTCTTCATGGTAATTTGAATACTCTGAGAGAATTGGTCTGGGAAGATTACTTCTACAAGCATTGTGATGACCTGGCACAGCTTCCTCAGGGTACAGGTGAGAAAATATTCAATGTTCTCTTCTTGAATAGTATTGTGTTCAGGTTTCTAAATCAGTGGAGCCATCATCCAGCCTTGAGATTGGAGAAAGACTTATTTTCTTCTTTGAGATCTGGTTCCTGTTTTCTTTTCTTTTGTTGTTCTGTTTTTTGTTTTTTTTTTTCCTACTTGTCTGAAGCCACAGTGACAACCATGAAATAAGTGGTTTCACTTCATCTGACCTCAGTGGGAAACTACAGAACATGTATCTCCTTTTCTGTGCTGAAATCTCTCACTAGTAATTAGGAGAGGGAATAATCACATCATGTGATTGTGTAGTGGCCTATGTATGCTAGCTAGCTACCTTGTTTTCAGGAGAAAGGAGTGAGTGCAGGAAGAGAGCAGTGTTTGCTATTGGAGTCAAGGCCAGTGCAGTAGAAAAGCATATGTCTGCTAACCTAGAAAAGGTATTTTCTGGGTTGGAACTCCAGGTCAGGTATCATTGGGCTGTGTCTTTAAGACAATTCATTCCTATAGAAGGTGCTCTTGTCACTCAGTCATGACAAGTCAACCATACCCTCCTCATGAACTGTCAATCATATAAGGTACAGGGACCTTCCTAATGCTAGATTCAGGCTTTTATCTGAGGGAGAGCTGCCACCTTTTTTCTGTGTGTGCTGTTCTTCTATTACTGCTACAGGAAGTTGATTGTATAGCTTAGAAGAGCTCAGTCATTATACCATGGTGAGTGATGGGCTGTTGTCCCCAGGATGGAGGAGGACATTGTGCAGTATATGAGACATGTGGTGGGTCCTGCCAACATCTGAGTGGGAACATAAAGACAGATTTTCCTTCCTGTGGGTTTTCATCAGATCCATGAAACTCTCTGGAATCAATGATAGGACTCTGACTAAAACTTTGTTGGTTGAATCTTTTCAGGGTATTGAGAGCAGGGAGCCCTGTGTAGAAACATCTTTTTAGTGGACTTCAATGAGCTTTTTGTGCATCCTTGGAAAGACTGCAGTTCTTGGAGATATTTAACAATTTATATTTTACTTTATGTGAAGTGATGGAAAAGTTAAAAATTAGAGGTTATGGCAAGAAGGGAAAACTATAAAAAACAAGAATCTCTCCTAGTAGATAAGTTCCTGACATCAGAGTACAGAGCCCACATGCTAGCTATTTTCAGCAGATAAAGGAAAAAAATAAAAATAAACAAAACCCAAACCTTGCAGGTGTGCTAATCAATGGTGATGCCCTTGAAATCAAACTTTGTATTCTATGAAATGCTGTAACCTTGAAAAACCTATGAACTGACAGTAGTGGTATCAAGCCTCCCTTTCACTTTTGTTATTAGGTGCCTTAATCTTCCAATATAGTGAAGTCCTAGCATAATTAGTTCTTCCCAATTCAAAACTTTTGATTTTGCATTTGGAAATAACTTCACTGAACATTGAGGAAACCCAGGAGGTACAAAGTTTGTGGGTTTTTGGGTTCATGCCGGATTTCCTCCAGCCACCCAAGACACTTAACCCTAAATAATTTCTACTAGTTCTCTTGAATGTCTGTCTGTCTGAAAAAATTTTTTTTCCCTCGCTCAACAGTGGACATCTCAATCTGTACATAGATCAAAAGCACCTCAGTGGATATAATAAAGGGATGACACCTGGAAAATTTTGAGTACACCTCAAATTTTTATCTAGGCATGGATACATTGGAGGGTTTGACCAATGAGCTATCTGAGTGTGAAGACTTGGTCAAGGACTGAGTTATCCTAATGGAGAGGCCACCTCCCATATGTAAAATATTTGACATTACAGAACCTCCTGTGGAAATGGGAGTAAGGTCATCTGAATCTGAGAGGAACTAGTGTATGTAAGACTCTGTGTTGGACCCTCTGTCTCTGATATTTATTTATGTGATGTATTTTTCCATTGTCTCTCCTCTATTGATGCTACCTCAGACAAAAACTAAGATAGGACTGACTTCTTCCTTTTTCTGTGTAAAAACATAAATTATTTTGCCACATCAACTCCCAGGCCAGGCTGGAATATTTTGGGAGTGGCTGTGAACTCAGGAGACCTGTCTACCTAGGTGGGAACATGCCTAATGTCCAACTGCCTGGTCTCTGACACCCACCGCTGGCCCTCTACTGGAGTTCCTGGCCCCTCTCAGAGATCTGCCTATCTCTGCAGGACCAGTTTGAATTCCTCCTGGCAGGATCCTTGACCCCCATCTCAGGGACTCTGCTAAAGAGGGCTCAGGTGGAGAGTGCCAGGCTCAGGCTAGATCTGCCTATAGGCAAAAGGAACATCCTGAGTTCCAGGTTTTTGGGAACTTTGACCCCCATTGACAGTCTGCTAGAGACTGATTGCTGACCCACATCACCGGGACTCTGCCTGTGGAGAGACAACTTAGAGAACTTGGAGCACCCAGAGCTACAGTCACCAAACCTCTGACCCAACTAAGCCCACCAGGGAAGTACCATAGAGAGAGGTAGAGATCCCAACAAAACCTACTAGAAGGAGCTATGGGAAGAGGGCAATACAAGAAACCAACTAACAATGGAAAGACAAGCACTGCACCACCAGGATCTAGGGAATCTACACCAACTACAACACAACAGAACAAAGCAGATGAAACAGAATTAAAAATTTTTCATCATAAAAATGACAGACTATCTCAAAGAAGATGTGAGTAAATCCCTTAAAGAAATGGAAGAAAAAATCCAAAGGGGGAAAAAAAAAAAAAAAAAAAAAAAACAGTGGAAGAAATGAACAAATTTCTTAACAAAAGTAAAAAAAGGTACATAAAACCAAGAAAATACAATAAAATAGGCGAATGAAATGGTTCAAGACTTGAAAACTGAAATAGAGAAAATAAGGCAACAGAAAATGAAGGAATGGTGGAAATTGAAAAACTGGGCAAAAGATCGGAAACTACAGACACAAGCATAACCAACAGACATCAAGAGATGGAAGAGAGAGTCTTAGGCACGGAAAATTAACTAAAGGAAATAGATTCATTGACCAAAGAAAATTGTAAATCCAACAAATACTTAACACAAAACATCCAGGAAATGTGGGACACTGTGAAAAGACCAAACCTAAGAATAATAGGCATAGAGGAATGTGAGGAAGACCAGCTCAATGGTGCCAAAAATATATAAAACAAAATCATCAAGGAAAACTTTCCCAATCTGAGGAAGGACATGCCCATGAAAGCACAGGAAGCATACCGAACACCAAATAGGCTGGACCAAAGAAAAAAGACTCCTCAACATATAATAATCAAAACACCTAGCATACAAAATAAAGAAAAACATTAAGAGCAGCAAAGGCAAAATGACAGGTAACATAAAGGCAGACCTATCAAAATTACACCTGACTTCTCCATGGAAACCCTCAAGCCCAGAAGGTCCTGGATACATTTACTGCAAGTACCAAGAGTCCACGAATGCAAGCCCAGGCTACTATAACCAGCAAAACTCTCAATCACTATGGGTGGAGAAAAAAAGATATTTAATGACAAAAACAGATTTTCCCAATAAGTATCTACACATCCAGCACTACAGAAAGTTTTGGAAGGAAAACTCCAATTCAAGAATGTTAACTACGCCAACAAAGTTGTAGGCAACAGATATCACTACACCAGAAACCATGGGTATAAACAAGGTCAAATATATGCACAATATCACTGCCAACAGCAAATCTAAAACAAACTAGCAATATCAATCAATGGTTCTTAGTCACCCTCAACATTAATGGTCTTAACTCACCTATAAAAAGACACAGACTAACAGAATGGATATGAAGACAAAATCCACCCTTCTTCTCCATACAAGAAACACATCTAAGCTTCAAAGATAGATATTACCTCAGGGTAAAAGGTTGAAAAATATCTTCAAATCAACTGGCCACAAGAACCAAGCAGATATGGCTATCCTAATATCTAACAAGTTAGACTTCAAACTAAAAGTAATCAAAAGAGAAGAAGAAGGTCATTCATCGCAGGAAAAATCCATCATCACGAAGTCTCAATTCTTAACATTTATACCCCAAATACAAAGTCACCCACAGTAAACAAACAGCCAACATCAATCTGAAAGGAGAGAAGCTTAAGGCAATTCCTCTAAAATCAGAAACAAGACAAGGCTGCCCTCTCTCTCCATATCACTCCAATATTGTACTTTAAGTTCAAGGTAATGCTATAAGACAAGAAAGATCATAGGATCAAAATTGGAAAGGAAGAAGTCCAACTGTCTCTATTTGCTGATGATATGATAGTTTACATAAGCGACCCAATGAACTCTACTAGGGAACTCCCACAGATAATAAACACCTTCAGCAAATCAGCAGGACACAAGATAAACTCAAAAATTTCAGTAACCCTACTTTATTCAGACGACAAAGATGCTGAGAATATAATCAGAGAAACATCACCCTTTACAATACCCACCAACAACAGAAAGTACCTTGGGGTAACCCTTATCAAACAAGTGAAAGTCATATAATAAGAAGTTTGTGGCTCTAAACAAAGAAATTAAAGAATATACCAGAAAATGGAAAGATCTCCCAGGTTATTGGATAGGTAGGATAAATATAACAAAAATAACAATCTTGCCAAAACCAATCCAGAGATTCAATGCAATCCCTATTACAATCTCACCACAATTCTTTATGGACCTTGAAAGGATACTAATCAACATTATATGGAAAAACAAAAGATGCGGGATAGCCAAAACAGCCCTGTCAAATAAAAGAACTTCAGTTGGCATTACCATCCCTGACTTTAGATCTACTACAGAGCTATATGCCTGAAAACAGCCTGGAATTGGCACAATATAAGATAGGTAAACCAATGAAATCGAACTGAAAAGCCTGATACAAATCCACACACCTATAAACACCTGACTTTAAACAAAATGGCTAAAAGAATACAATGGGGCGAGGAAAGCATCTTCAACAAATGGTGCTGGCACAATTGGATGAGGGTGTATACAAGACTGAAGATAGACCCATGTCTATCCCCATGCACAAAACTCAAATCCAAATAGATCAAAGACTTCAACATCAATCCACCCAAACTGAACGTCTTAGAAAAGAAAGTAGGAGGTACCCTTGAACAAATTGGTATAGGAGACCGCTTCCTGAACATAACTCCAGGAGCACAGACACTGAGATCAACAATTAATGAATGTGACCTCTTCAAAGTTAGAAGCTTCTGTAAGGCAAAAGACACAGTGGACAAGACCAAAAGGCATCCCACAGTTAGGGAAAAGGTTTTCACCAATACTACATCACACAGAGGGCAGATATCCAAAATACACAAAGAACTCAAGGAACTAGTCAACAAAGCACCAACTAACCCTATTAAAAAATGGGGTATAAAACTGAAAAAGAATTCTCAATAGAGGAAATCAAAAAAGCTGACAGACACTTAATAATGAGTTGAACATCCTTAGCTATCAGGGAAATGCAAATCCAAACAACTTTGAGATGCCATCTTACTCCTGCCAGAATGGCTAAAATTAGATACACCAATGACAACTCCTGCTGGAAAGCATGTCAAGAAAGGGGAACACTCCTCCACTGCTGGTGGGAGTGCAAACTCATACAGACATTTTGTAGATCAGTATGGCAGTTCATCAGGAAAATGGGAATTAGGTTACCACAGGACCCAGCAAACTCCCTCTTAGGAATATAACCAAATGACCCACATCCATGCAACAAAGACATGTGCTCAACTATGTTCATAGTAGCATTCTTTGTAATATCAAGAACAGGGAAGCAACCTAGATGCCCTTCAATTGAAGAATGGATAAAGAAGATATAGCACATCTACACAATGGAATACTACTCTGCAGAACAAAATAATGGAATCTTGCAATCCGCAGGCAAGTGGATGGCACTTGAAGAAACCATCCTGAATGAGGTAACCCAGTCACAAAAAGATAAACCTAGTATGTACTCGCTCACAATTGGATTTTACACCTAGAGCAAAGGATCTCCAGGTTATAATTCACACCACCAGAGTACCTAGGATACAAAGTGTATTCTGAGAGATTCATATAAAGTACCTCACAGAAGTTGAAAAGGACAAGTCCCGCAGAGCACATGGGAAGTGGGGGGGGGAGGTGAATAGAGAGAGAACTAGGAAAAAGCATAGGGGAGGAGAGGGAAGAACGTGTGACTAGAAAGATTGACTCCGGGTAAGAATAGAAGACAGAAGAGAGAGAAAGACTCGGTGTGAGTGAGAAAGAGAGAAAGAGATAGACAGAGAACAAAAAGAGTGAGACATTTGTTTTGAAGAGAAAAATGAACCTAAAGAAAGGTCTAGAGACCTACAAATCTTTGTTACCAACTAACAATTTGAGCAAATGTGGAAAGGCTACCATAAATGCCCTTTCTGGTTATTGAGATCAACAAATAACTTATCCACCATCATGGAGCCCTCATCTACTACCTGTTTGAAAGAGAAGCGAACACCCATACCTAAACAGTGAGTTGAACTAGTACCCAGACCCAGACAGAGCAGACAAGGCCAAGTGGCAAAAACACAGAGACAGCTGACCTGAAGAAGGAGGAGCTAAGGGGCCCCCAGGCTGATAGCTGGGAATCCAGCAAGGGACTGACTAAGGCTTCCCTGAATATGGGTCTAAGCGAGAAGGGCTAGGGACCTCAGACAGTGGAACCAGTATGTATTCCTGGTACACAAAAGAACCTTGAAGACACATTCACCATGGAGGGATACTGCCTTAACCTAGATACAGGAGAGAAATCCTAGTCCCTACTTCAAATGACAAGACAGATCTAAATGACCCCACCAGGATGGCATTGCCCTACATGTTGAATTGGGGTGGTGGGATGGGAGGGCAGGGTGGTCAGATTGCATGTGAGGTGGCAGAGAGTGTAAGAGGGAGGGATGGAGGGAGGTGTGGAGAGGGAACCGGGATCAACATGTAAAAAAGAATAAATACATAAGAAATTAACAAAAAAAAAAAAAATCCCATGCCAGGAACTTCCAAGCTTGTGGTAATGCAGAAAACCAGGGTAAACAGCATGCAGCCCCTCCTGGTACATAAGTCCTAAGCCATGATCTTCCAGGAGCCATGCTGTGTTGCTGATGCCCTAGGTGCATTGTACCAGGTGGTGGGAATTAAGAATGAAGAGGAATTCTGACCTATCTATCAGGGCAAATGACTAATGCTGCCCCTGGCCCTTCCTTCCTCTCCTCAGGAGGCAGTGACTGTGACTGGAGGGACCACAGAGGAGCATGCAGGTACGGGAGGGAGGAAGGGGGGAGAGGATGGGAGGTGGAGGATGATTTGGTTTTGGGGAGAAAAACTATGGTAAAGATTTTTATGTCAACTAAAAAATTACAACTAACAAAATATATGGTAAATAGATGTGATGGCTATGTGCAGACATGGTAAAATCAGTCTGAAGCAAAGAAAACAAAATAAGATAACAGTGGTCTAGTAAACAGTTCAAATGGGCCTGGAGATTTATAGGTCAACGCAACTCATCAAAGTAGCACAAAGAATATCAGAAGGAACTTCAGGTGTTACGAGTATGATCCCACTTCTCTGGGCAATAAAAGGTAGAACAGGAAAAAGGATTTGCCAGATCCAGAAGAGTAGAAAAGAGATAAAAATAAAATTATAATAATGAAAGATAACATAAAAGGAGAGCTGGTGTACCCCACATAATCTGTAAAAGGAGCCAAGTTAAGAGAGCAGAGGGTACAGAGAGGTTCAGGGGAAAGCACCATAGCAAGAAGGTAGAGTCAGGAATTAAATATATAAG
Source organism: Phodopus roborovskii (assembly GCF_943737965.1). Lineage (NCBI taxonomy): Eukaryota > Metazoa > Chordata > Mammalia > Rodentia > Cricetidae > Phodopus > Phodopus roborovskii. Next base: position 84,082 of record NW_026125507.1, on the reverse strand, counting down.
ATTTCACTTCAGACATGCACCTCTGAATAAGGTTCAGTGATAAGAAAATGGAAAAAGAAAAACAGAAAAGGAGAGATTTATCTACACTAGGGATGTCTGAGAAAATCAGAGAAAGAGAATAAAGGTAATGTTAAAAGATATAGAGGTTCAAAGAAAAGTAGTAAATAGGTCAGAGGAAGATGTAAACTGTTTGCTGTGGGCTCTCATATCTACAAATATAAATTCAAGACTAGTAATATGAGTTAAAAATCTTGACCATACCAGGTTAAGTTCCATTCATTTCTCTCAAGAAAAATATATGTACTTGTCAAAAAGTTCTATCTGTATTTCCAGTTATAAACCTGTTTATTGCAAGAATAGAGCTAAAACAAAAATGGTTTAAACATTTTTGCTGTCCAATGCTAACAGCCCTCAGCCCAAAATTTATCTCTGAGCACTGGTCATTAAATTCAGATTATCCAAAAATTAGATGTCCTTTTAATGTAGATGACATTAATACTGTTTTATGTCTAAAGCTGTTAAAAATTGAAACTAGTTAAACTGTTACAATTAGTAACAATGGAAATTAACATAAACTTAACAGTAACCCAGGTCATAATGGGTTTAAAGACATAAAGGGTGCTTAAATTTGATATTACAAAAAGAAATTACAGGATGTTTAATTGTTTTATCAGACAGTTTTTAAATGTTTAAATTCAGAAAGTTACATTGTATTTGTGCATCTATTGCAATGTTAATGTTTGTAGTTAAATCAAAGGGCTAAAATTTAAGATCACAGCCATACAGTGTATATACTAACCAAAAGTTGAGATGATCATTTTTTTATGATACAGAAGGCAATCCATCCTTGTTTTTGCTAAATTTGGAAGTGTAAGTTATTTAGATAAACTGAGTCACACAGCTGTTTTATGTTTCCATAAAAGGTGTTTCAAATTAAAATCAGTATTTTTAAAGCTAAAACTGACAATACAAAGTTCTACTTTTAAAAAAGCTGGTAACCTACTATAAAATGTTATGAAACACAAGTTACCTGCCATCCTTATAGATTAACTGTTGGTTATAGTGAAACTAAGTATTAATGATTAATAACAGGAATAAACGTCACTCTGTCTCCTGTACATGTTCTAAAAGTTTAAGCTTAAAACAAGTAACTGAAAACCAAGTTGTCTATTGAGATCTACTTAGAAAGACTTTTAATACTACAGAGATCTGTAGAATAAGGCATTTAAATGCTAACTAAAAAGCTGTAATAATATCAGGCAAAGAATCAGAGAACCTAACAATGACCCAAGGTCTCTAAAGACAATTATGCGGCAGCATGGATTAGGCTGACACTGGCCAGGGAACAAGATGATCAAATACAATGCCTGCTGCCAGATAGGACCCAGCTCAGACTGTGTACAGGCTGCAGGGTACTGGACAATTGTCTGCACCATCTTTGCCTAGACAAAGTAAGGTCAGACTTTTCCAAGTCCCAGTTCCACAGAGAAAGAAAAAAGCAAACAAACCAAAAAAAAAAAAAAAAAAAAAAAAAAAAAAATTCTCTCACATTATGTACTTGGTGAGTGAAAAACATCTCCCCTGAATGCTATAGATAATTTGTTACAGTTAGTAATGTAAGGAATGGTCCCAGTCATTTTTTTTATAATAAATTCAAAAGTTACACAAAATATATCCTTCTCAGGTCTCTGATGGCTTGACTAAACAAAATTTTGTGAGCTTGGCAGTAAAGGCAGCCTTAATATGGCTCCTAAAATGGAACTAACAATATAAAGACATATAAGCATTTTTGAACATTTATTTATTAATTATGCATACAGTGTTCTGCCTGCATACATGGCTGCATGCCCAAAGAGGGCACCAGATCTCATTATAGATGTTTGAGACACAATGTAGTTGCCTTCTAGAAAAGGACTTCTAGAAAAGCAGCCAGTACTCTTAATCTCTGAGCCATCTGTCTAGCCCAAGACATATATGTCTTAAAGATATAAAAATAATTTACAATATAAAAATTCAGAGATTAACATTTAATTCAGTTCTGTTAAGATATCGAGCAATGACTCCCAGTTGTTCAGTCACAAGCTCAAGGTTTTATGATTTATTTTGGTTGTCATCTAAGAGTAAATGTGAAGGACTTTTCATCAGGACTATACGTGGATCTCTCTTGACAGAAGAAAAATAAGCTCCTAACCCAAACCTGTATTTTTTGCTAGGACTCAAAGGCATAAATACATTCCTGCTGTTTTACAGATACCCAATATCTACTTTTTCAAAATATAGATTTTGGTACACATTGGTGATGATACTATATCTAAAACATTTATGTTCTTTTATACAACACAGTTTATAAAGGCTTCCGAGGAACAAATGTCGTAAAGCTTGGATATACTTCTTTCAAGTCAAAAGGACTGCAAAAATGTACAACTATCCTGAGGATGGAATTATGTCCCTGGTCTTGCTGTCCATCTTGATCAATACAGAGTTCCAAATATATATATGTGTGTGTGTTTTAACTTATGTTCCCACATTATACCATGACTTAGCAAATGTGTGTTCTAGCAGATGAGCATCAGTTACCGACTACATCCTGCTGCTAAATACTGCTCTGGACTTAGTGTCATAGCTGGTGTGAATCTTTAACAGGGTCTATAAACTAATGCCTCTGATAAATGTTCCATTTCCTGAATACCCCCTTCTTTTATTTTATTTTATTTTATTTTATTTTATTTTATTTATTTATTTATTGTCTAGCATTTTACCCTTCTCATGCCCAAGAAACACTGCCGAAGTAAGGAGGAAGTAGTACAAGAAAGAATACATTTCACCTTTTCCCGTGTTCAGATGATATATCAAAAGATAACTCCTATATATAGGGGACAAGATGACTCTTGTTTACGCCAAAAAACACCAGAAGTCTGTTACCTATTGGAGGCCAAAAATTTGGGCTTCTAATGTCCATAGCAAAGAGGGAATGTGGTGGAAAAATTAATAACCAAAAGGTATAAAATTAGGGCTTATTGCAAGAATGAAAAAATAAAGAGAACATCAATTTCTTCCAGTAGATAAATCCCTGACTACAGAGTACAGAGCGCACATCCTGTTCTCAGGAGAAGTAAAAACAAAGAAAATCCCCCTACCTTTCAGGTGTGCTCATCAATCTTGCATACATAAGTGACAGACACTATTAACTTAGATCCATGATGACCTTGTAAATTAAATTTGTACTCTATGAACTGCCTGTATTTTGGAAACCTTATGAACTGAGACAAATGGTCTCAAGCCTCCCTGTCTGTTCATCCTATTAAAACCCTTCACTATTTTAGGCCACTACCTTATTTTTCCGATAGAGTGAGGTCCCAGCTGGTTTGATTTTTAGCAATAAAAATCTTTTGCTTTTTCAGTCAGGAATCACTTCCTTGGAGGCTAAGGAAACCAGTAAGCTTAATAGTAATAAGCTTCTCAAGGAGGCTTTATAGGCTATACAACTCCAGTTGACAGCTATTTGAAAATCAAAACACTATTTTGTCATGGATATGCCTCTATTACTTCCTGCTTACTTTTACAGTGTTTTCTGAGCTGCAAGTATACTAAAATGCTAGACAATACCAACAAAAGGAAGGTGGATCCAGGAAATTAAACATTTATCAGAGGCATGAGTTTGTAGACCCTGTTGAAAATTCACATCGGCTGTACTGGTTCACCATAAGTCCAGGGAGAGCAATATTGAGGATCAGGCTTTAGTCAGCAACTGATTCTCATCTGCCAGAAGCAAAAATCTGCTGAGACATGTTCAAAGTCAGAACAGAAGTTAAATCGTATATATTTAATTGGAACTCTTAGTTCTTTACCTTTGGTGATCAATAAGGACAGCAAGACCGGAGAGAAAATATCATCCTCAGGATAGCTGTACTTATCTGCAGTCCTTTTGACCTGTAAGAAGTGGATCCAAGCTTTATGGCATTTGATCCTCTGAAGGCTATATGAACTGTGTTATAAAAAAAACTCCATAAAAGTTTTAGGTATATTATCATTACCAATCTGTGCTGAAATCCATATTTTAGAAAACAGTAGATATTGGGTATCTATAAAACAGCATGAATGCACCTATGCCTTTGAGACATATATCCAGGCAGAACAATGTATGCATAATTAATAAATAAATGTTCAAAAACGACTTTTATGTCTTTATATTTTGAGATCCAGATTTAGGAGCCATATTAAGGCTGTCTAATACTGACAAGCTGACAAAGTTATAGTTAGCCCAGCCAACAATACTTTCAGATCTGAGAAGGATATATTTAAATAACTGTTCAATCTACTAAAATAAAAAAAAAAGTGACAGGGACCAGTCGATATACTCCTAGCCCTAACCAATTGTCTATGGCATTGAGGGCAGAAGTTCTTCACAGAGAGGGTCTATTTTTATTTATTTATTTATTTATTTTTGTTTGTTTGTTTGTTTGTCTTTTCTCTGTGGAAGAGGGGCATGACAATTTCTGACCATATTTTGTCTAGGCCAAGGTGGTGCAAACAATTTTTCAGTACCCTGCAGCCTCTACACAGTCTGAGCTGTGTCCTACCTGTCCGCAGACATTGTATTTGAGCATCTTCCTCCCTGTTCAGTTTCATAACAATCCATACTGCCCTATAATCTTCTTTAGAGGCCTAGGGTCATTGTTACTATCTGTGATTCTTCATCTGATATTATTACAGCTTTTTAGTTAACATTTAAATGCCTTATTCTACATGTCTCTGTACTACGAGAAGTCGGTCTAGGTATATCTAAATAGACAATTTTGTTTCAGTTACTTGTTATAACCTTAATTATATAGAACTTGTATAGATGACAGAGTGAGGTTTATCCCTGTTATTAATCATTAATACTTAGTTTGATTATAACCAAAAGTTAATTGATAAGGATGGCTAGTAACTTGTGTTTCTTAACATTTTATAACAGCTTAAACAGCTTTTATAAAATTAGAACTTTGTATTGTCAGGTTTTCCTTTAAAAATACTGATTTTAATTTGAAACTCCTTTAAGAAAACATGAACCATCTATTTGACTCAATTTATTTAAATAGCTTACACTTAACCTAATTTAACAAAACAAGGATGCATTGCCTTTTGTATCATAAAAATGAGCATCTCAACTTTTGGTTAGTATATAGAGCTTATGGCTGTGACCTTCAATTTTAGACCTTTGATTTAAGTACAGACATTAACAATATAATAAAAGCACCAATATCCTGTCACCTTATAAATTTGAACATTTAAATCTGTTTTTAAAAACAATTACACATTTTGTAATGTCTTTTTTAATATCAAAAATAAAGCATGCTTTATGTCTTCAAACCCATTATGACATGGGTGACAGTTAATTTATGTTAATTTATAGTGTTAATAATTGTAACCTTTTAACTAGTTTGAATTTCTAAAGCTCTAGCCAAAAAACCGTATTAATATCATCTACATTAAAAGGCCTACTGATTTTCTCATCATCTGAATTTACTGACCAGAGCTCAGAGATAAATTTTGATCTGAGGGCTGTTAGCATGAGAAATATTCTAAAATCTATCCTATCTTTGCCAGTATAAAGTCCTATATGTAACTTTAATCCCAACCAAGGCATACTATAACCTTAACTATCAGTCTTCAACTCTTTCAAAGAACACAGAAGGATAACATATAAACTCTAGAATTGAAAGGGACATCTTGCCTGGTCAGAACCGAAGTTCTTCTGTAATGTTCCATCTTCAGCCTACAGGCCATAGTTTGAGTCTGGCAGAATTCTCAGTAAAGGAAGAAATATAAAAGTGTCCTACCTGTGTTGTCAGGTTGTCAGTAGCTTTTCTCCACATCCTTCAGACTGTCTAGCAGACTCTTCCATGAAGAAGGAACCATATAGCAATGTCCATCTTGTATCAGCAGTCAATTTCCCTATAGTTCCTGCATGTCCAGTTCATACAGCATAAATCCAAACAGTCCAGGCAAGAACAATATTTTGCCCAAATGGCTGGTGTAGTCATATTGGAGGCAAACTCTAGAACTTTTCAACAAGTACATATAATTGTCTTTAGAGAAATAAATGGAACTTTTAAGCAATTAACCTGGTATGATCAAAATTTTAACACATATTACTAAACTTAAATTTATATTTGTAGATATGAGTGCCCACAGTAAACAGTTAACATCTTCCTCCAACCTTTTTTGAATTTTCTTTGAACCTGTATACCATTTTACATTACCTTTAGTCTCTTTCTCTGATTTTCTCAGACATCCTTAACATAGGCAACTCTCTCCTTTTCTATTTTTCATTTTTCCTCTTATCAGTGACTCTTAATTGGAGGTTTTGTGGCTGAAGTGAACATCTTATTTATTTATTATATCCTGAGTGTACCTTCTTACTGTGGTACCTTCCCCCAAGTGGCTCTGCACCCTCTGCATTCTTAACTCTTGGCTCATTTTTATGCTCATGTGGGGTATAGCAGCTATATTTTATTGATACTTAATAAGGATAAGGAAAAACAAATAAGCTGAATTGCTGTTTATTCAGGGAGAAATAACTTATAAGATAGAAATAGGAATGCTAGCAGTTCCTGGTCCCAAGGATGCCTCCGGATGTACTCCTGTACCTGTGCTGAAAGCAATAGAGCTCTTTGAGCCCCCTCTTCAGACTTAGTTCCGCCAGGTAACTCCTATCTCCACCCCAATTGGCATGGTCTATGCCACAGGTGCAAAAAAAGTGAAGATCTCACCAAAATCCCCATTTTAGTCTAAAGAAAATATTTTGGGCTTGATACAAAAACTATATACAAAACAGTGAATAATAAGTGTGCTCTAAGGAAAGGAAACCTGAGGACATATCAACTTAACACCTAACTATCTAGTATTAGGGTGAAGTCAAAACAGTGTTTATAATAGTGTTGTCCAAACCTGGAAAGCTTAAGTCTACTAAGAAATATATCTAACTAAGAAGAGAGAAAAATACTTGTGATAATTTAATATTCAAACTCATCAAAGACATGATAAGGAAAATAACAGTACTAGGGTAGGCATGAAGTGAGTGTGGACAACTTCCAAAAGGTGCAGCAAGGACAGAAACAGCTACCTAGATAGTCAAGGTCTCACCTCAAGGTTGGTACAGCCAGTTTTTGCTAAGGCCTAGAGTACCTGACAGACCACAACAAAAGCAAGGAGGTAAAAAGGCTGTCTTACCCTGACTTGGCAGGGTTCAGTAGTCTTCTAAGGACTGAAATCTACTCAGCATTCTTTCTTTGAGTATCTCATTTTGAACCACAAAACTTTCTAGAAACTTCATTGAATCATTAAATCTCTTGCTTTCTCCAACTACAAGTGATTCCATATTTTTAATATTCTCATTCTTAGATATTATCTGAATGGCATGTAAACTGCCTTCCAGAAACAATGTTCTATCTGATAGCTTTCCATTATTGTCAGACATGGAACAAATTCCGCGAGTCTTTCCATCTAATGTACCAGTTTTTTAACCTTATTAGCAGCTTCGTTCAACTAGGAATGAGCTGTTTCTGCCAGCATGTTAATGCAGTGCACTGTTTCTGTTTTGGTTATTGAAGCATTTGACATAGAACAAATTCTGTTTTCTAGTTGGTCATTTTTATGTTCCATGTTTTGTATTCTAGATGTCAGCTCTCTATTGGCATCTCTAATATTCTGAATCTTTTTTTCATCAGGTTGATACCCATTGCCTTTACAAAAAAAAAAAAATGTATATATTGGTTAAGCCATGATTTTCTTCTGTTAATTTTCCTTCTCTATATGAAGTAATGGAATTTCTAAATTCTTGCATCATAAGATTATCCACCCTAGGTATGGAACAATTGATGTCATATATTATATCATCTTAAATTGTGAAGAATATTGCATTTACCTTAGGTGTAATTCTGCTGTCCTCGAACTTTGATAGTTTTAGTTGTTGAACTCAGCTTGTGGTGGTAATGCCTGGAGGTGTCCCATCAAATCGCATCTGGGAGCAGACAATCCTTCTGGTCTTGGTCCCTGAAGAAATTTAACAAACTAAGGCAAGCAAAATTTTGTTAAACGAATGAGTGAAAAGAGCCTTGCACAAATTTCTGGGTACCCCAGGGCTAACAGGTACTGCCTCTTACTGGCGCCTTTTGGCTGCAGGAAACAAACCAGCTGGGCAGGCGCCATGTGCACCACAGCTGCAAATGCAAAGTGGGGAATTGGCAAAAGATGAGAAGCAGTGCGAGCTTTCTCAGCGCTGCGGTGGATGTAAAGTTGTAGGGCAGAGGCAAATGTCCCACAGGCTGTGGTATGGCCACCTGATTAGGCAAGGAACCTTGCCCATTCGGGGATGCTGTGGGAAGTGAGGAGCGTCTGCCGCCTTGGTGAAAACCAGGTCCGGTGGAAATCCAGATCCTGCTTCTGACACCAGATATTTTTGTTCGATAAGGATTAGGAGAAAAAAATAGGCTGAATAGATATTTATTCAGGGAGACATAACTTACAATATAGACAGATGAACTCCAGCAGATTCCTGGTCCGAGGAAGTTGTTCCTGTGCTGCAGGCAAGAGAGCTCTCCCAGTATCCTTCTCAAAATTAGTTCCCCCGGGTCACATCCGTCCCTGTCTCCACCCCCAATGGGCGTGGTCTATACCTCAGGCAGGGACAAGGTGATTATCTCACTACAAATACTGAATGATCCATTTAATTCATATGTCAAACTTTAGTCAACCAATGGTAGGGCAATGGCAGAGGTGTTCTATTAATATGTATAAAGAGTAAATAGGAATTGCTTCCCCTAATACTAAAGACACTCCATAACTGCACATATTATCTGCCTTAAGGAACCACATATTTGCACATATTCCCTGCCTGAAGGGTGTCTATAAGCCTGTATAGGCCCAAATATATTGCTTTTAGATAGGAGATATTCACCAAAAAAGGCCCAGACAACCTATGGTAGGAAAGGTAATATATTAAGGATGATAGATGTTATTTGAGCTCTCTGTACCCATGACAAGTTGGAATGGGTTCCCATATAGGATTTCAGACAGGAAAGGCAGGCAGAGTGTGTTCCAGAACTGTCAAAGCCACTCAGAGAAGCTTTATATGGAATTAGATGATGAGATCCATTTTTAACTACTTGGTGGCAGTGCACATGTTTATTATCAGAACTAAGGAGTCTGTCAGTAATCAAAAATGAAATACAATAATAAAACAAAACACATAAGGAAGAATCAGATTCACCTTAATAGGAGTTGCACCATCTGGTGGTGTCCTGCATGTATAAAGGGAATGGATGAGTAGGCTCTCCTTCTGTTGCTCCTTGCCCTAGCTATGGCTACCAAGTTTATAACTTTACTAGCTTTAGAGCTTTCTTCTTTGGACTTTTAAGAGTATAACGATGACCAGGTGAGACATGCACCCTGGTGAATTAAACAAGTGCTGTGGTCTTCAGATTCCCATTGCTGGCAGCCATTTTTGGACTACCTGGACCACAGCCTATGAGACATTATAATAAATCCACGTTCTACATATATGGAGACATTCATCCTACCATGCATTTTCATGCAGAGAACCTCAAAAAATGAAGTTACTTTTTGCTTTCTTTTGATTTTAACATGCTACTGAACATGAGTCAACTAACACTATTGCTCACAAATAGAAACTTCCTAGTTCTGTTCCTCTCCAACTATTCAACTTTCTAGGAAGACTAGTGTTTCCATTACTATGCATTTTCCTAGCATTTCCTCTGATTTTCAGGGATAAAACTCCTACATTCGTAGAGCCATCATCCAGCTTTCTAGGAGGAAAAAGTGATACTATCTTGATTGTCATCTGAATTCAGATTCTCTTTCCTGATTTAAGAGCCAGTTATAACCAGGTAAAGAGCAAATGCAGTTCACCTAAACTCAGTGTAAGGTTACATAATAATTATCTTTTTTGTATCCCTAAATCTATCTGTAGTAGTTTGGCTGCAAATCATGTCAAAGAAGAAACTCCTGATTACAAACAGCCCCTAGGCCCATGCCCATATCATAGAGCAGGTCTTTCACAAGCTGCTTAAGGGGGCATTACTGCAATGGTCTGACAGATGGTCCAGTTTTCTTCAAGAGAAACACATAGTTAAGCCAGATGGGCAAGATTAGCCCAGATGACAACTGTTTGAAAATATAAACACTGTTGTGTTGAGAGGTTGACTGAGCAAGCAAGACATCTGTTTATGTCCTGACTCATAAAGAAGTAACATAGCTCCTTCTCAAACCCATCAATGAGCTTAGCAGATTCATTATCAGCCTGGCGACCTAGACTTAGAACCTCAAGTATTGACAATGAAATAGATTCTGTCTTTTAACATAATGAAGATGCTTAGGAGAAAATGCAATTGTTTAAATCCAGGGCCTTGGTGGAGGTGTTGCTTCATATCTTGTGAACACTACTTTTCACACCACATGGAGCTGGGGTTATTGGTCCCAAGGGCACTGAGGGCTTATTAGTAACATTCCTCAGATGCACTGTGTTCTCCTCATGATACAGTGCATGAGTAGCCTTTGCATGATCTGGACAAATTGAAAGATAACCCCTACTGAAGTCCTAAAAGTCTCCCATTTCTTCCATCTCCCCCTGAAAGTAGGGAAATGGAAGCTATTCCTGATAAGAAGCTTACTTAGAATAAGACATAAGTCAAGCAAAACGTCCCTTCCCCAGGTTTTATCTTTTCTTTCTTCTGCCTTTCCTCTTTCACTCATCTTCACACACCTCTACCCCAAGACCTGTCAGTAAAGTGTGAACATCTGTTTCATGTTACACATATACTATTAAATAATTATGGTACTAATTTTTCTGTTGAAGAATTTAATTGCCTTCCTGGTCTTACTTGCTGTTTCTTTTTCTTTTTTTTTTTTTTTTTTTTTATATAACAGTCCAATTAAATGAAAACAAACATTTATACACAATATTTGGGAATTTGGGCATCGTTCTTTCCAAACTACTTCCTGCTGGTAAGGGGAGCTGTCTTGGGGGATTCGAAGAAGACTCAGGTATCCTGGCTGTAGTCTGTAGGGCTGTTTTGTCCAGCTGTTTTGAATGTAGGATCAACTTGTACTCTGTTTCAGGCGGTCTGGCGTGATCAAGTCACATTAGTCTGGAAGGAATCCACATCTTTTCATTTTCTGTGGAAACAAAAATAGAAATCCTTTTCCCCAGTAACTTGTCCTTCAACTTAAATTTTAGAGTCAAAGCATTTTTTTAATTTAATTTATAATTTTACATGTCTATCCCAATTCCCCTCTCCCTCCCTACCTCCCTCACTTCCCCTCAGCCCTCCGTCCCTCCTTCCCTCCCTTTTTACCCTCTCTGCCCTCTCACATGCACTCTAAACACCCTCCCTCCCATCTCCCCACCCCAATTCCATATGTAGGGGAGTGCCATCCAGTTGGGGTCATGTAGATCTGACAGGTCCTGTGAAGTAGGGACTAGGGCTTCTCTCCTGTCTCTAGATTAAGGCAGTTATCCCTCCATGGGGGATATGTTTGCAAAGTCCTTTTGTGCACCAGGGATACATCCTGGCTCCACTGTCTGAGGTCTCTTTGACTGCTCAGTCCTTCTGGCTGAGACCCATAATCAGGGGGGCCTGAGTCAGTCCCATGCTGGCTTCCCAGCTATCAGTCTAATGGCCATTAGCTCCTCATTGTTCAGGTAAGCTGTCTCTATGTATTTCTGCAGCATGGTCTTGTCCTCTCCATCTTCTTCTGGGTTCTAGTTTGACTCAGTGTTTATGTATGGGTGTTTGATCCTGTTTTCAACAGTCATTAGTTGAGGGCTCCATGGAGAAGTTAGTTGTTGATCTCACTCTCCGGGAAAGGCATTTATGATAGCCTTTCCACGTAAGCTCAACTTGTTAGTTGGGAGCAGTCTTATAGTTCTCTAGACCTTTCTTTGTGTTCAATTTTATCTTCAAACCAATATTGGCTCCCTCTTTTATGTCTCTCTGTCTCTGTCTCTGTCTCTCTCTCTCTCTTTCCTATCTTCTATTCCTATCCAGGCTCAATATTAATGGTCGCACATGTTTTCCTTTCCTCCCCCTCATTTTCTCCTACTTCTCTCTCCATTAGCTGTCCTCCCCCACTTTACCTGAGGTCTGGGGGACTTGTCCCTTCCCAGTTCTGTGAGGGACTTTATATGAATCTCTTAGAATACACCTTGTATCCTAGTTCCTCTGGTGGTGTGAATTATAGGCTGGTGATCATTTGATCTAGGTCTAAAATCCATATATGAGTGAGTACATACTGTGTTCCTCTTTTTGTGACTGGGTTACCTCATTCAGGATGGTGTCTTCAAGTGCCATCCACTTGCCTGCAAATTTCAAGATACCATTATTTTTTTTCTGCAGAGTAGTATTCCATTGTGTAGATGTGCCACATCTTCATTAACCATTCTTCAATTGAAGGGCATCTATGTTGCTTCCAGGTTCTTGCTATTACAAATAGTGCTGCTATGAACATAGTTGCACAGATGTCTTTGTTGCATGGATGTGAATCCTTTAGGTATATGCCTAAGCGGGTTATTGCCAGGTTTTATGGCAAACTAATTCCCATTTTCCTGAGGAACCGCCATACTGATCTCCAAAATGGCTGTATGAGTTTGTACTCCCACCAGCAGTGGAGGAGCATTCCACTTTCTCCACATGCTCTCCAACATAAGTCATCACTGGTGTTTCTAATTTTAGCCATTCTGGCAGGGGGTAAGATGGTATCTCAAAGTTGTTTTGATTTGCATTTCCCTGATAGCTAAGAATGTGGAGCATTTTCTTAAGTTTCTTTCAGCCTTTTTGATTTCCTCTATTGAGAATTCTTTCTTCAGTTCTGTACCCCATTTTTTAATAGGGTTATTTGGTGTTTTGTTGACTAGTTTCTTGAGTTCTTTGTATATTTTGGAGATCAGCCCTTTGTCGGATATAGTATTGGTGAAAATCTTTTCCCAGTTTGTGGGCTGCCGTTTGGTCTTGTTGACTGTGTCCTTTGCCTTACAGAAGCTTCTATTGCTTGCTGTTTCTTATTACTATTTAAATTCTTCAAAGTTTCAGTTGTAATCTGACCCTGAACGAATTTAAAATGGCATTATCTATGTAATGCAAAAATATGCTTTATGAGCCAGGGTTCTGGCGGTGCTTTCCTTTAACCCCAGTACTCAGGAGACAAAGGCAGCTGATTTCTGTGAGATTGAGACAAGTGTCATAAACACAGCTAGTCTCACTACAACTAAGACTATTGCACAGGGAAACCTTGTCTCAAAATCCCCCAACAAATTTGTTTTATGCTCTGTCCCCTTTGCCCATTAGCCAGAAAAGTATGAGTCCCCAGCACCATCCTCATACAACAGCAAATTGCTTTTCAAGCTGCTCAAGGGGCCATAACTAGGTTACAGTGAACATTGAAGCCTGGTGTGCCATAAAGTTCTAGTTTTTCTCTACAGAAAATTATGTCTGCCAGATGAAAAAGTTGAGACCACGTGACAAGTTTGTGCATCACAGGCTTGCTTTTGGTGTTTTATGGGAACATTCATTGGTAAACTGTAAGTTTTACTTCTGGAATTTATGAACATCTCATTCCACATTCAGGTTTTCTTACATGATTTACACTAAGTTTAGAAACAGGTAAAAAGTGGTGATGGGGATCTTCCTTCAGCAATACGTGATCAGAGTGCTATTAACATTTTCCTAACTTCCAAAACAATGTTATGATTCATGAAAGTAGAGTTCCTGGGAACAAATGGAATTTCTGTTCTACAGAACTTTCTCAGGTGTGCATGATTTTGAATGGGCAGATGCCACATGCTGTGTCATGATACATGTGGCAGGAACAGATATTAAATTATTCTTCTATGATATTTTCCATCTGGGCACCAACTGGTCCATGTTTACCTGAAACAAAAAGGGGACATGAGAGTTTGCAGTAGCAAAGCAAAAGATTACCCCCATTTGTATGTAGGGTTTTAGACTATGGGACATATCTGTTGGGAAGAAATATCAGTAGCTGGAGGGTCAGAAGCAGAACAGTTTAAGGCTTCTTCTGATTTAAAGTGTTGGGAGTCATGAAGCTTAGTTATTTATTTTGCAAACAAATAAAAACATTGGTAGCTGGGTTACACTTGTCATGACCTCATTTTACCTGGCTGAGTTTCCCTTGGTTTCTTGAGAAAAGCTTTGCTATATTTTCCTCCATTTGTTTTTGTCTTTTTCTCTCCATCCACTTTAATCTTTCCTAAATATTGTATACCTTCTCGATTGCTGTAGAATTGTTGTGTAAAAGTCATACTGTGTCAGTATGCACTATTATTTGTAATCCTGTTGAGAATTACATCTGTTTCCAATTGTCATATAGGTCAGGAATTAGACAAGGTGTTGGGAATTTTATTTATATTCTAATGAATTCATGTTGCAAATTTACCTTCCATGGTATCTTAATGTTGAGGCATACATTTCCCAATGATTATTCATTGAAATCTTTATTTATTTGGTCTTAGCAGATGGCACAGTGCATAATCTTGTAGATGAACTGATTTCAGATCCCAACAAACAAACTTAGAAGTGCATATATACCTCCTACTCCAGATGAAGGATTTCTAACAACTACTTCTCTGGTGTGTACCATAAACACACAAGGAAAACATTTCTCTTACATAAACTCTATATACAAATTTTGGTGTAAACATTTCTTGTTACTTATGAAAGACCCTCAGAGGGCATGGACCCTCTTGCCTGACTCAGGAAAGGTGCTTGCCCCACCCCCAAATCACTCATGAGACGTGGTCTTGATGCAAAAGCATGAGGTCTTTTATATTCCAGTGCACTGGGTTCCACAGCCACATTCCACTTGGGGTACAGGACTGGGAACCCCTCGTACAGGGTTTAGACCGCTTTTATTGGGTTACAACAAAGACCATGCATCATAAACCAATCATCTCATAGCATCCAGTGCGAACCAATCAATTTGAACTATCCCAGGCTGCGCTTAGCCCAAGAAGTCTGCTTTTTCTACAGCTTCTGGGTGGTGTGTCAAGGCTCATTTCCTGTGTTCAATCACTCACAGGTGCTGTCATAAAAGCCCTGTCATAAACAGTCTAGAATGTGACCCTTTGCCTACTCACTGCTAGTGGGCAGTGTCTAGGGAGCTAAATTTTTCCATCCATATGCTTATAGGGAAATGAGAACAAAACCAGTCGCTTTGTGTGCATGATACAAATAATATACTGCTTATTTTTAAATGTTATTTTAAAAATTTAGTTTTCATTTTAAATAACATCCATGGTTCACTTTCCTCCCCATCTTCCTTCCCCAACATCTTCCCCTTCATAAGCCACATCCAATCCTCACAGGTGATAAGAACTTCCTTTTGGAGTCAACAAATTGTAGCATACCAAGCTGAGGAAGGCTGTAAGCACTCCATCCTGTATTATCACAACAGAACAAGGTGTCTCACCATCGGGTGTAGGTTCCAAACAGCCAGTTCATGCATCTGGGATAGCTCCTGGTTTCACTGCCAGGGTTCCTTGAACAAATCAATACACATAATTATCACAGACATTCACAGGGTTTAGTCTGATGCAAGGAAAGTCCTCCAACTCTCAGTCCACAGTCTGTGAGTGCTACTAAAAGAGTATTAGGGGGTGGGGCATTGTGGGAGTGGGCTTTTCTAGTTAGAAGAAGTATGTCACTGGATGTGGGAGGAGTCAAGCAGTGATGTTTCTTATATACAGGATGCTGGCCAGTGTGTTGGTGAACATCCTGTTGGCTCTGTGTGAAGATTTAAGGCCACTAACCCCCAGTACCACATTCACCTGCAGGCTGCCATGCCCCACCCATAATGATGATTAACTGAATCTTTGAAATATTAAGTGAGACAACTCAATTAAATGTTTTCTTTTTAAGAGTTCCCATGGTATGTAGTATCTCTTCAAAACAATAAAATCCTAACAAAGACAGATGTGGGTACCAGGGGCTAGGATATTGCTGTGAGAGGCTGGCCCTATCATAAAATTTCTTTGATTATTTTTTTATGAGTATAGTTGATCTGCTAGCTTGTGTCTCCCATTATGTCTATTCATTTTGACTTTTTTTCCTCAGTGCTATAGGCTTTTTAAAGGGCCAAGGAAATGTCTATGTGAACTTCCAATTCAGTTTCCTTCTAAGGAAACTTGATGAATACATTATAATGTCCATGCAATGAAATAATGTGGGAAGCACCAGAATTATATGACTATATTGTGAAAGAAGCAGACATTTACAATGTGTTTACCACACTTCCTGTTTAACACAGTTATGATGTAGGACTCTGCATCGACCCCTGAGAGAACTTGAGCAAGCTTGAAGCTGTTGGCTAAAACTCCTTGCCCCAAGGCTGTTTTGGTACTCCTCCTGTTTTGATAGCACACCTCATGAGAGCACATCTCATGACAACACACAGCTCGTAGGGGAGGAGCTAAGCCTAAAATTCCTGTAATTTTCCACTGTGCTGTAAATCAGTATTTAAGACCATTCTTTCCCCTCAGTAAACTGCATTTGGCATTTGGTGTTCCATCATTGCCATTGAATGAATGACACTCTGTCTTGTCTTTATTTCAATCTCTAGGCCTTCGCCCGATTTGTGGAACACATCCTGGCACAGGTGCTACAAGTGTAGGTCCCACCAAGATTGGGAAAGAAAGGATCATCTATGAGATCACCCTTGAAGTCTGGCCCGCAAAAGTAAGTGAATGAGGGTGTATTGAAGGATGAGTGCCAGTAAATGTAAGGAAATGCTCAGTGGACTATTAGTGGCCCTATTGAAAGACAGGGCAATAGGACTAAAGCAAGACAGGTAAAGAATTTATTGCAACAATTTAAAAGAAAAAATGGCAGAGATGAATAGGACTTTTGAGGAATTATAAGATTTAGAATCTGAACAATCTATCAGGGGAAAAGAGGGATCCCAACTAAGACATGATAGTCATGCTGTAACTGATGAAGGGGATACTTTGGAATCAGAAATTAAAGCTGCCAACCACCAAGACACAACCCCTTTTGTGATTCTGATTCTTTTGTAGGTCCTCTGTACCTCGAGTGTTAGAGGAAGAGGCCAAAAATTTAATAACCAAGGTAGAAGCATAAGAATAGGAAAGAAAAGTGTTTCCAGTGATTGAGACACTGAATCTGGAGGATACCATGGTAAGGGAGCACAGCCCATTAAATTTTAAGGATATAAAACAACTTAAAGAGGCTTTCACTGTTTATGGGCCCCATGCTCCTTTTATTCAGACAATTTTTGATTCTTTTGCAGCATTAAATTGCACCCTTAGTGATTGGATGCAGTTCTATAGACTTGTGCTGAGTGGGGGTGACTATTTGCTCTGGAGAGGCGAATTTCAAGAATTTTGCAAGGAAACCACACAAAGTAATGCTGCTACTGGATTTCCTGCTAGGAATTTAGATATGCTCACATGCACTAGGCAATATTATACACTTGCAGCTCAAATTCTGTTTGACACAACAGTCCATGCACAAAATGCTGTTGCTGCTACTAGACCTTGCAAAGCCCTGCCTAATAAGGCTGCAGAAGATCAACTATCTAAGGTATGGCAGGGACTGTTGGAGCCCTATTCAGATTTTTCAGACCACCTCCTACAGCTGCCAGGCCACATATTTGGTGATGTTGGAAATGTTGTGCCCATTGTTAAACAATTCACATTTGAAAATGCAAACAAGTTTTGTAAAGAGGCTTTAAATCCCCATAAGGCCAAAAGTCTTAATGAGTATGTATGCATATGTTGGGACATAGATTGTCATCACATTATGGACCAGGTTATAGCTTCAGTCATGCAAATAGGTGGGAAGGATGGAGGAGCCAGACAAAAGAATTGCTTTGGATGTGGACAACCAGGATATTTCAAAAGGAATTGCTGTGGCTCCAGAATGTAGTACTCAGTTTCCTAAATGGTCAGCTGATAGACATACAGGTCTTTTTTCAATTTTTGTAATATCTCATAAATCTGTTAATCTTTGGGGAAGAGATGTGCTTTGGCCATGGGAGCAGTTCTTACTACTGAGCCTGTGAAAAATATGCTGGCTGACCAAGGTTATATACAAGGAAGAGGACTGGGTAAATTCCCCCAAGGTGACCCTCAGTCTGATGTATCTAAAAATTTAATTATCAAAAGCGCGTGAGATCGCTCTGAGCTGGGAAATTTTCCCTAGGGGCTATTGCTATGCAGCCTGGTCCCATTTCTATTATCTGAAAAACTGATGACCCAGTATGGGTGGAGCAATGGCCACTATCTATTGAGAAATTACAGGCTGCACATCAACTTCTAAAGGAACAATTAGAGGCAGGACATATTGTTCCTTCTACTTCCCCATTGAATACTCCAATCTTTGTTATAAAGAAAAAAATCTGGAAAATGGAGACTCCTACAAGATTTCTGAGCTGTTAATGATTGCATGCAAATTATGGGAGCCACATACCTGGCTTACCATCCCCTGTAGGTATCCTCAAGGTTATCATTTGTTATTTATAGACCTAATAGATTACATTTTTAGCATTGCCTTGCATCCTGAGGGTAGTGAGCAATTTGCATCTGGCATACCTTCTATTAATTTTAAAAAGCCTTATAAGAGATATCAATGGGTGGTGTTGCTTCAATGAATGGCCAATGACCCACAATTTGTCAAATTTATGTATCATTGGCCATTGCCTCCATTACAGAGAAATTTCATTCCCTGTATATTTTACATTATATGGATGATATTCTTTTAGCCAGCCTGGATTCTAAGGAAATGAAAGAGGCTTTTGGAGAAATACAACATAATCTTCAAATAGCTGGCTAAAGAATAGCCCCAGAAAATGTGCAACAAGAATTTCCCTATCAATACCTGGGTCACCAATTGTTATATTCTGGTATCAGTCCTCACAAGATTACTTTAAGCCTGGATAAACTGACCAAAAATTAATCATTTTCAAAAATTATTGTTAGACACAAATTGGGTTTGATCTAGTTTGGCCCTAACCACTGGACAGCTTAGACCCTTATCTGATATTTTACAAGGACTTCTGATCCCACTTCTCCTCACTCCTTAATGCCTGCTGCATGAGAATACATACAATATTTGGCAAATGGATGTTACTCACCTGCCTTAAGCTAGAAAATTGAAATATATGCAAGTTTCTGTGGATACATATTTTAAGGTGTTTTTTTGCATCTCTAACCTGGGGAGAAAAGATTAAAGATGTCATATCTCATTGTTTACAGGCCTTTGCCTATATGGTGTTCCTGATATCTTAAAAACAGACAATGGCCCCACATATGCTAGTCATCGCTTCTTGGCCTTTTGCAAGGAACATCATATCAATCATGCATTTGGCATCCCACACAACTCTATGGGACAAGCCATCGTGAAACACACTCATGCCACACTTAAACAATATTTTAATAAAATAAAAAAGGGGGAATATAGGCTCTCCCCCAATTCTCAATTATCCACTATACTTTATAATTTAAATTTTTTGACTGTAGATAAAAATAACTTGCCTGCCATGGAGAAACATTGGAACAAACCCTCCCAAACATTGGGATGTGTCAGATGGAAAGACATAATTACACGACTATGGCAACCGCCCACCCCCACTATTAGCTAGGGTCTGAAGGGCTGTTTGTGTTTTTCCCCCATAAACAGAGAAACCTATTTGGATACCAGAACAACATGTTCATCCTGTGGATCCTAATCAGGAACTTAATCCTGCTGTACTGGAATCCCTGGCCCATGGAGGAACAAGTGGTTTGGGCCTTGGTGAGGAACCCCACATCCTGATGCCAGTTAGTCAGGAGAGAACATTCCCTGTGACTACTGGTTGCCAATGTGCCAATAGAAACTTCATTACTGAGTAATTTGACCTTCCTGACTCAGGGGAGCCTTGGCTTCCAGAGAGTGCTTAATTTTTCTCAATTGCCCAATGGGTGATTCTTGGTTTTATGCATAGCTTTGAGTAATGCCTCCCTTGCTGATTTTCACCCCAATGCCAGCATGAGCAATTGCTGGGGACTCAGCGGTCCTATAACATAAACTTTCAGCAGGAACAGAAAAATGCTGCTATGTGGCCCCTATATCAGGGCCCCTATGCTGGAAGCTCCCCAGGAAGTTATGACTTGCATAGGCATTTGCCTTGGAGACACTGTGCTCCACCTTTAAAGGATCCTTGGGGGAGGGAAAAATCTTTCAATAGTTCCTCCACAACCTTCTTCCTGAGCAATTTATGGTCCCTGTGAGACACCAGTACTCTGGTATTTCGAGTTCCTGACCTCGCCCCAATGATAATGGAAGACCGACTTGGAGAAGAAATTATCCTCTACAGCCAAGAAGGGACTTTGATTTCACTGCTGTCATCATTCCTGTCATTGCTGTGTAGGTGATTGTTGCTGTCATTGCAGAGATTGCTGTCGCTCAGTTCGCTGTCAATGTAGAGACTGTTAACCAGCTGGCAGGCAGAATCAGTGAAGCCCTAACTGCAGAGAATGCCCCGCTGGAATGCCCCTATTGGATTTGGACTCTCATATTCACTTTTGACTCTTTGACTTAAATCAGCAAACTGTCTCACTTCAGAAACATTTGGGGTTTGGGTTGGTATAGTAGGCCTCCTGCTTTCATTCTGTCATTCCTCTTGTATCACCTTGTTTGGAATGCAAATGTCTCTGTAGGGGTCAACAGCCTCAATGCTGGCAGGGCCTTGTCTTTTGTAAATTTTACCAGTGTTTTGGCTGACCAGAGAGTAGAGGTCAATAAGACCTGAATTACTCCTATTTCAGCAGATAGCAGGTGGAATGCCATGGCCCAGATTGGAGGTTGGTCAGAGATTTTGAATGGCACATTGTCTCTCAGCAAGTTTGAGCCAGTAGTGGTTGGGGTAGGGATTCTTGTGCAATGCATGGTCTGACAGTTCTTTTCACAAAAGAAACACAGTCTGGCCCATGGCTCTCCCAATAATCATGAGGTCTGTTAACAGATGCTGCAGAAATGAGGTACCCCCATGACAGGCAACTTGCAGTGAAGCCCCCCAACCTAAAACATGATGTTTCTGGGGCCCCTGAAGACCGGTAAGGGGTGCCACACTCTGTGAGACCTAAGCTAGGGGTCTCTCATAGAAAATAAAAAGGGGGAATTGTCAGAATTAAGACCTAGACTAAGAATTTACTCCCCCTCCGTCTGCCCTCAGGGCAGGCAGCTGTAACAGCTGGAAAACAGGAGACATGTTTTGTAATGCAAAATGCTATTGTTCCTTTGGCTTCTGCAACCCTGAATGCACACTAACCTGTTCTTGAAACCTGAGATGACTAACCACAGGCTCTGGTTCCCCCTCCTCCATCTAGTGCTGTGGTATAAAAGCTAGCCCCCAGAATAAAAGGAAAATAATGAAGAACCTTCTTAATATAAAGCAAAAGTCCTGTGTTCTTAACATCTACACAATCCCCAGCTTCTCGGGCTTTGACAGCAGCGCAGGCGCCACACAGAGATGTGTCATTAGACAGCTACACACCTGGTTAAGTGCCAAGTCACTAGTTAGCCACACAAATAAGCCATTAGTTAGCCCACCCACACAAAGCCACTACTTACAACATACACTCAGTCACAAGTTAGTCACACACCTAAGACATTAGTTAGCCATACAGGCAGGAAATGAAGTATGCAAGGTCATCCATAAACAGGCAGCAGTGGGACACAGATTTAATCCCACCTCTTAGGAGAAAGATACATGTATCTATTAGCTCAGTGCCACTCTGGCCTATTAGAGAAAAAGCGATTAGAGAAAAAGGGAGAGAGTTAGGGAGATATCTACAGAGAAACATAGGGAGAGGAAGAGGGAAAGCCATTAATAAGGGGTTAGGGTTAGGGTTAGGAGCTTGGCCAAATGATTACCTGTGCATTTATTCATCTGTTTCTATGTGTTTCTGCAAGAGTGTAATTGATTCTCAGTGGTTTTAGATTGTTGGTTGGGTATTATCTACTTTATATCTACTACACACTTATGATTACTGTATATATTATGTATCTTTCTGAATTTTGGGTACTTCTCTTGGTAGTTATTTTGGTTCTGTCCATGTACCTAGAAATTTTAGGGTGTTACTGTTTTTGATCACTAAGGAGTATGCCATTGTGTACATACTCCACATTCTCTTTATCTGTTTTTTAGTTAATACTCATATAGGTTGTTTCCAAGATCTGGCTATTATGAAAACTGTGGCTATGAACATAGATAATCAAATGTCTTTGTGGTATAATTGAGCATGCTTTGGGTATACTACTTCACATCCATATATTGTTTACCTAGCCTTGTCCCATTGCCACACAAGCCCCAAATAACACACAGAGACTTTGTATTTTATATAATACGGTTGGCCTGTTACTTGTTTCTTATTGGCTAGCTCTGTCTTAATTATTAACCCATTTCTGTTTATCTAAATATTTCCACATGGTTATCTTACTGAGAGCAGGCTGGCGTCCTGCTCTCTCCAGACTCCATCTTGACTCTTCCTTCCTCCTTCCTCTTTCCTCTTTGTCTCCTAGTCCCGCCTCTCTTGCTTTCCATTGGCCAACAGTGCTTGATTACTTAACCAGTATGAGAAACATGTTTACAGCATGACATGTCCCATCTCTGTTGATGTTTTATCTATGTGAAAACCCATATATGAGTGAGTACTTACCATGTTCCTCATTTTTTTTTACAGGGTTACCTCATTCAGGATGTTTTTTTTCAAATTCCCTCCATTTGCCTGTGAACTTCAAGATTCCAATTTTTTCCCCACACAGAAGTATTCCATTGTGTTAATGTGCCACGACTTTGTAATCCATTCTTCAGTTGACGGGCATCTAAGTTGTTTTCAGGTTCTTGCTACAAACATAGTTGAACAGATCTTTTTGTTGTATGGATGTGGTTCATTTAGATATATCCCAACTAGTGGGATATATCCCAATCCAGTAATTGACTGATTTTGATTTTACTGAGCAACCACCATAATTATCTCCAAAATGGCTGTACAAGTTTGCACCCCAACAGCATTCAAGGAGGGTTCCCCTTTCTCTACATCCTCTCCATCATAAGTTGTCATTGGTGTTAATAATTTTAGCAATTCTACCAGGAGTAAGACATTATCTAAGAGTTGTTTTTATTTGCATTTCTCTCATAGCTAAGGATGATGAGCACTGTCTTAAGTGTCTTTCAGCCTTTTCTATTTCCTCTATTGATAATTCTTTATTTAGTTCTGTACCCCATTTTTTTAAAATGGTGATTTGGTGTTTTGGTGACTAGCTTCGTGTTTTCTCTGTATATTTTTGGGATCATCCCTCTGTCAGATATAGGGTAATAGAAGACCATTTCCCAGTCTCTGGGCTGCTGTGTGATCTTACCAACTGTGTCCTTTGCCTTACATAAGCTTCTCAGACTTTCTGCAGTCTTATATACACACCAACAGCCAGTTATGCCAGCAACATTTGTTAAAGATGTGATCCTACTCCAATTGTATACTTTTGGCTGTATTGTTTTGTCAAAAATCAGATGATTGTAGGTGGGTGGGATATTATCAGGGTTTTTGATACAATTCCTTTTGTCTACCTATATATTTTTGTGTCAATACAAAGCTGTTTTCAGAATTATAGTTCTATAGTACAGCTTCAAGTTGACAATGGTGATGCATAATGAAGTTTGTTTATTGTACTTGGTTGTATTGGCTATTCTCAGTCTTTTGTTTTTCCATTTAATATAGGTTATTATACTTTCAAGGTAAGTGGATAATTCTGCTGGGATTTTGGTGGGGATTGCAATGAATTTTTAGATTTCTTTTGGCAAGATTTCTATCTTTACTATATTTATCCTACATATCCATGGCCATGGTAGTTCTTTCTGTTTTATGGTATATTCTTTATTTTACTTCTTTAAAGTGAAATACCTAAAAAGTAATGTTAATGATGGACTAACCTAGAAACCAATATCTGTTCCTTGGAATTTGCTAGCTTCCTCTCACAAGGCCCTGAGATAAGAAGAATTCACACTGCCCCTCCTTTCCTGTGAGTCAACAGGTGGTAAATAGGGTCCTTAGGAAACAAAGAGTTAGCTGTAACTCTCTGGTTTGCTCAGACAAGATTAATTAGCACACCTGGGGCCCTAAGGTCTGCTGACCCTAATAGCAGACCATCCGGCCTTCAAGGGTCAGGTCCTCAATGGACAGAGGTTCCCACCCCCTCCCTAAGCTTGTGGGGTTGCCTTTAAAAACACCTGGGCCCAGGGGAGGGGGCTTCTCTTTAGCCTGCATGCTGGAGGAGCCCGTTTGCGCAAACTTTTCCTGTTCATTAAAGCCTCTTGCGTTTTGCAGCAACTGGACTGGACATTGAGTTCTTGGGGGTATCGCCCGAACCTGGAAGACTCCTCATTCTGAGGGTCTTACAAAAGACCCAATATTCTTGCTATATAAATCTTTCACATGTTTGGTAAGCATTAGTCAAACATAATTTATGTTGTTTGTGGCTGTTGTAATGGGTAATATTTCTCTGATTTCTATCTGAGCCCCTTTGTCATCTGTATATTGTTGGGCTACTGATTTTTTTGCTCTTCTCTGTATCCTGCTTGTTTGCAGAATGTTTATGTCAGCTGTAGCAGTTCCCTGGTAGAGCTTTTTGTGTCCTTTGTGTAAACTGTCATATCATGTGCAAATACTGATAGTTTGACTTCTTACTTTCCAATTTGCATCCGGTTGCTCTCCTATTGTTGTTTGACTCCTTTTGCAAGAACTTCAAGTAAAATATTGAAGAACTATGGACAGAGAACAGGCTTATCTTGTTCCTGATTTTAGAGGAATCACCTTAAGTTTCTCTGCATTCTGTTTGATGTTGGCTGTTGGTTTACTGATTATCCCTGTCTCTCCAAGACCTTTATCATGAAATGGGGTTGAACTTTATCAAAGGCTTTTTCAGCATCCAGTAAGATGATCACATGGATTTTCTTTTTCAGTTTGTTTATATGGTTGATCACATTGATAGATTTTCAAATGATAATGTAGAGAGCTGCGAAGTGCCATGCTTTAAAGATGGCAATGGCTTCCCCCTTCCACCTTCCAGATGGTGAGCGCTCTCTGTCATAAACAAGTCCTTATTTGGCTAAGCCTGTTCAGCATGCCTGCTTCCCTAAAAGAGCTTCCTATCTGCAGGGTCCACATTTCTCACTAGGGTTGGTCAGCACAAGGGGATTTAACTCTGTTTCCCTGGAGTTAGAAGAAAAAGCATGTTCAAGGATCATGATTAAACTGCTAGAAGAAGATCTCCCCTGAGTTGTGTCTTCCTTGTTGATTGAGGTTGGGCGTGACATGATAAACCATCCCTGCAATGCAGGAATGAAGCCTCCTTTGTCATTGTGGATGATTTCCCTGATGTGTGCCAGGATTTTATTTGCTAGTATTTTATTGAGGCTTTTTCATTCGAGTTCATGAGGGATATTAGTCTGTAGTTCTCTTTCTTATTTGTATCTTTTTGTGTCTTTGGTACCTAGGTACTTGTGGCCTCATATAGTTTGGTAATATGCCTTCTGTTCCTATTATGTGGAACTATTGAGGAATATTGGTATTTGCTTTTCTTTGGATTTCTGGTAGAAGTCTGCACTGCAGCCATCTTGCCCAGGGATTCTTTTGGTTGGGAGGGTTTTGATGACTGCTTCAATTGTGTTGACTCTATTGGTCTGTTATCCAGAGGTTCCTCCCTCCCACATCAGTTGGTGAGACACGGGGAGGCCTGGCTGGGACCCCAGGCCCTGCACCACAGTGCACAATAGGGACAGCCCAAGAGAAGGGACAATGTGCCTTCTATCCAATCCACCAAAACCCACAAAATCTTGGAGAAACAGAATTTGAGAGAACTTGTGGGAGGGGCGGAGAGAGCTTGAGGATTCCTCTGAGCATGCCCTGCTCTAGGAGCCAGAAATGGAGAGCAGGTCATGAGCAGTGTGCTCATGTTTGATTGGGGGTGGTGCGTGGGGGAAGAGGTTGCAGTTAGGCAGGCAGGGATGGTATGCATGGGCTAATGTGTTTATAGGGTTTTCTAAATGGACTGTCAAAGTGCACTATTAATGGCAAAAGGCTACATTATCGGGCAGGGGAATAAGAGTTGTGAGGTGTGTTGCACATGGCATGGGCCAGTCGGTAGCTCCAGGAGGGCAAGGAGGGGGCTTTTAGAGACAAATCAGGTGAAAGGGGAAGCAGATGGAAAGGAAGATGGAGGGGGTGGGGGGAGCGATTGAAAGCATGCTTTGCCCATGCTAGCTAAGGCTAGCCACATCAGAGTCTCAAGGATGACAGTGTCTCTGCCCCTTGACATAATGATCTCAAGGCAACGAGATATGGGGAGGCCCCCTGGGACCCTCGGCCCTGTACCACAGTGCACTACAGGGACAGCCCAAGTGAAGTGACAATGTGCCTTCTAACCAATCCACCAAAACCCATACAACCTAGGAGAGAGAGAATTTGAGAGCTCCTGGGGAAGGGGCAGAGAGAGCGTGGGAGGCTTGCACTAAGCATGCTCTGTTCTAGGATACCAGACAGACCTGAAGCACTGCAGCATCCACCACAACCAGAGCAGTATGTAGTAGAGCTGTGCATGAAGTGAAGGTGAGGGTGGCCAGGCCCAAGGGAGGGTACTGCAGAGGGTCTCTTTGCTGGGCTGTGGTGGTGGCCTGGAGCAGTGAACTCACCTAAGCCATGGCTCAGCTGGCAGTGGCAGTGGCAGTAGAGCTGGATGAGTCATCAGTGCGGTTCTGAAAAGATGACGGGGCTGTGAGTGGCCTGCACTTGTGATGGTGTTCCTGAGTTTGGAACCTAGGATTGAGTGGTGGAGCC
Source organism: Phodopus roborovskii (assembly GCF_943737965.1). NCBI lineage: Eukaryota > Metazoa > Chordata > Mammalia > Rodentia > Cricetidae > Phodopus > Phodopus roborovskii. Next base: position 57,177 of record NW_026125507.1, on the reverse strand, counting down.
ACTGCTAGCTGGGCCTGTTTTGTGCCCACTCATAGAACCTTGGGCCCGCACATTTTCTCCCAGGTCTCCCTTTTGGGCAGGGGCCTCTTTCCTCCTGCTTGAGGCACAGAATGGACCCCATATATAGCATTGCAAGATTACAGCAGCCACACCCACCACTGCCTAAGCTCTTGGCACTCAACTCCTGCATGGTAGTCCTTATCATACCACTGGCTCTTTGCAGGCACTGCAATGGAGTAAGGGCCCCTGGCTGGAGATATGGGTATTCACCTGGAACCCATCAGGTCCATACTGATGCTCTGCAGCTTCGTCCAGAGGTAAATCTGCTGCCAGATATGCTGCTCAAGCCCAGGCCACCAGGTAGCTACAGGGCTAAACCAAGTGCCATTCCAGGCCAGATCATACAATGTGGCCACCTTGGTTGAACTTGAAAGCTGGTTGCTCACTAGTTTCCTCTCTCTTTGGTCTGCAGGACTAAGGGACAGAGGAGGGGCACCGAGGCCCCATGTGTAGGAGGAAGCTTTAGCTTTGCACACTCGCATGGATTTTAGTTGCTTCTTTGGCCAGTGGTGTGGCTCAGATTTCTCCTAATAGTTGTAAACTCGACATTGTTCCCTGGCTGCTCAGAAACTTGCATCCGGATTTTTTTTTCAACTGAGAGCCATTGGTGTTCAAGTTTTGGCAATGAACCCTGTGAATGTTACTGCTCTCTAAATTTCCGCCAGCAGCCTAGTGCTCAATCATGACCCTGGAGACCCCAAGGCATTTCAAGAGATTATCAGTATCCTGCCTTACTTGCGACAGTCCCTCTCTTGCTGTGTTTGTGGACATTTGCTACAAGATCCTATTGCACCCACCAAATCCACCTGTCAACACAATGTCTGCAAAACTTGTAAAGGCAAGAAAATGATGATGAAACCTTCATGTAGCTGGTGCATAGACTATGAGCACTTTGAGGAAAACAAGCAGTTAAGCATCCTAGTAAACTGCTACAAGAAACTATGTGAATATATAACCCAGACAAGACTGGCACAGGACATACGAGAAGCAGTTGACTGTTCTTCTGATATTTTAGCTTTACTCAATGAAGGATCATTGTTTTGTGAGGACACAGAGAAACCTTCAGACTCATCCTTCACTCTGTCTTTGACACATTCCCCTTTACCTTCAACCTTATAACCCACAGCAGATCCCCATGCTAATTTATCTCCAACATCTGAAAGCACCCTCAGCATTGCTATTGACAGTTCTGTTGTCAATGGTTTGCCCTAATTACAAAGGACTTTCAATAGATAGATTTGGTATAAATATCTCCTCACCCGAACATCCAAATATGATTGACATGTGTAATACTGTTGATATAAAAACTGAGTACCTGTCTGAGAGCCTGTCACCTGTCTGTGACATGGTAACCACTGATTTGTGCTCCACAGTTATTGATATCTGGAGTTTCAGTGAAGAGACAAAACCTGGTGACTCTTTTTTGCTGAGTGATGAGGAAGTAATCCGCAGTTTGGAGACTGTTTCAAATACAGAAGTTAGATGTCCTAATTTGTATACAAATTTGGAAGCCACTGTATCCAATGAAACTTTTTTGAAGCTTTCTTGCAAGTCTCTTAACCATAATATTTTTATGTCTACCAGCTCTACACCTCATGTGTTAGCAAGTACAGCAGCAACTCCAAAGGTAGCAAAGTTGAATCGAAAAAGAACCAGATCTGAAATTGACAGTGAAAAAGTTCAGCCACTTCCAATTTCTACCATTATCAGAGGCATAACACTTGGGGCTTCTGCTCCTGTGACGGTGAAGCATGAAAGGAAAATCATCCTTCAACCTATAGCTACAGTTTCCAATGGAGGCATAACACCCAAGACCACTAAAAGTGTACTTTTATCTACTAAAAGCATGAAAAATAGTCATGAACATGGATCCTAGAAATCCCACTCTAAACCCAAGCCAGGTATTCTTAAAAAAGACAAGGCAGGAAAGGCAAAGATTCTTAATCATCATGTCATGCCAGGAAGTCCTACCATGACTGTGTACAAAAAGCCTCAGGGAAGGAAAGGATGTAAATGTGGGCATGATATGCAATATCCAAGTAATCTTACATGCAGCAGACAGTGCTGCCGTTGTTACTTTAACCAGAGAGCCTGCGTACATTGCAGATGTTGTGTCTGCCAGAACTCCTACATGGCCAATGGGGAGAAAAAGCTGGAGGCATTTGCTGTTCCAGCAAAGGCCTTGGAGCAGAGCAGACTCACATTGGGTGTTAATGTGACCAGCAATGCTGTGCGCAACACAAGTACCAGTACCAGTGTACCAATGTCACAGGGTCCCCAGTAATGACATTTGATGGGAGATGCCACTATGTAAATATGTTTCTCATACTGGTTAATGAATAAAGCACTGTTGGCCAATAGGAAAGAAAGATAATAGGGATTAGGAGACAAGGAGGATAGATGAATTAGGAAGGAGGAGTCAAGATGGAGAGTCTGGAGAGAACAGAACCGCAGTTCCTCTGCTCTTGGTAAGACGACATGGAAATACATAGAAATGGGTTAATACTTAAAACAGAGCTAGCCAATGAGAAACTAGTAACTGGCCAACAACATAATATCAAATACCGAGTCTCAGTGTGTTAATTGGGGCTGGTGCGGCTGCAGGACAAGACTGGCAGCAGCAGAAAAAAACCACACTCCTTACATATGGTGCCCACTTAAAATTTAACAAAAGCTTAAAAAGGTTTTAGAACAGAGACAAACAAGGTTTTTTGGTAGCAGTGTTTTTCTCGGTTGGACTCTGCTTTGTGAGAGACAATTAGATATTTGCGCGGCTCCTTTAAGGGACGGTTCCTGACTCAGCAAAAGCCGCAAAAAAACCACATGGCTTTATAGAATCGCAGCTAACAATGTATTGCTGTGTATGAGAGATGGCAATGGCAGCGACCACATCTCCAAACCGGCAGCATGTTTGCTGAATGACAGTGCAGACCAAGGCCGTGGGCACAACTTTCAGTGCTGGCGGAAAAAGTACCTGCTGCCATCTTTGGTAAACCACAGCAGGAAAAATATGACTTTCATTTCAGCAATATTGTTGTTTACCAGATAAAAGACACATGGCCAGAAAAATATAAACATTTATAGTAAAGACAAAATCATATTAAGAAAAAACGTCTAAAGGTTTTCATTGTGTTTTAAAATATACATAGACGTAGGGAAAAAATTAAATGGTATTAAAAAGACAAAGAGGAACTGGGTGTGGTGGCACACAACTTTAATCCCAGAATTTGAGAGACAGAGGTAAGCAGATCTCTTGTCATTTCAAAGTAAACCAGGTATGCAGAGTAAATTCCACGACAGATAAGAGTTACATAGAGAAACCCTGCCTCAAAAAATAAAATGTAAAAAAACAGAGTAATAATAAAGCCACGTAAAGATGAAAACTCAGAGAGAATCTGGTTACTATATGGTGTTATATTGTCTTTGTATCTTTTGACTGCTTAGGAAATTACAACTGTTAAAACAAATGGTGCTGGATCAATCCAATTTATATATTTTAAAAATGCTTTGACTCAAAAATTTAAGTTCAAGTACAAGTTACTGGGGAAAAGGATTTCTATTTTTGTTTCCACAGAAAATGAAAAGCTCTGGATCCCTTCTAGACTAATGTCGTTTGAGCAAGCCAGACCCCCTGAAACAGCATACCAGGTGATCCTACATTTAAAACAGCTTGAACGAGCCAGCCTTGCAGACTACAGCCAGGATTTCTGTATCTTCTTAGGATCCCTATGACAGCGCCCCCTATCAGCAGGAAGTAATTTGGAAAGAACAACGCCCAAATTCCAAAATATTGTTTATAAATATTTGTTTTCATTTTAATGGGGTTGGTCATAAATGGTTAATGATCACAACCAATATGTTTTTAAAGGCAAAAAGGGGATTATGGTATAGATATGATTACTTTGCTTTGGAATGTATTTTCATTTATTGATCCAAATTTAAGGTCAATTTTGTGATATGTAAATTTCTCCTCTTGTTTAGGTATTGTGTTTATATAGCTCACTTATAAATGTAATGTATATTGTATGTATAATGTATTACAGATTATAAATAATTACCTAGGATAGTCAAAGCTTAGAGTTAAGTTAGTTAGGTTTTTAAAGATACACAGAGATATATTTGAGAGAGATAGGAATTCTTCAAACCTTTCAAAGACCTACAGAATATGGCATTTAAAATGGTTTAGGGTTTTTCTTGACAGTGAGACATAACTGCTCCGGGCAATACCACCTGCATCAGAAACGAAGATGGACATCGAAGAAATGGGTTATGAAGTTTGCTTTCAGTATGGCAAGACTAGCCATTTGAACAAGATACTGCTCTTGTCGGGACTGTTTGACTTTATGCTGTATAAACTGGACTTTCACGACCCACAAAAAGTGACTTCTCATTCAAGATGGAAATTGCTGCAGAGTTCCTGCTTCATGGAAGAGTGCCAGACAGAGAAAATTACTGACGGATTGCCAGTACAAGAAGACAGTTTAAAGTTTCCTGCTTTACTGAAGAGTCTTCCAGACACACTATGGAATATGGGCTGAAGATGGAAGATTACAGAAAAACTTCAGGTGACTGACAAGGCGAGATGTCTCCGTCATTTCTAGAGTTTATATATTATCCTTCTGTTGTCTTTGATGGAGTTGAAGACAGATAGTTATGGTTATAGTGTTCCTTAGTTAAGCTTAAAGATTAGGTACATATAGGACTTTAGACACACAAAGATAGGATAGGTGATGGAATATTTTCTTCAAATCATGCTAAATGTTAATGGACTAATTATTGTTAACTGTGATTCTTACTTGGTAACTGTTGTGCTATATATTTTGCTATGTTAAGGTTAAAACACTTCTTTTCATTTTAGACAGAAAAGAGGAGATAATGGGAGAAGCCATTATGTATATATGTTTCTCATACTGATTAATGAATAAAGCACTGTTGGCCAATAGGGAAGGAAGATAGGAGGGACTAGGAGACAAGGAGGATAGAGGGAAGTAGGAAAGAGGAGTCAAGATGGAGAGTCTGGAGAAAACAGAACCGCCGTTCATCCACTCTAGGTAAGACCACTTGGAAATACATAGAAATGGGTTAATACTTAAAACAGTGCTAGCCGATAAGAAACTAGTAACTGACCAACAGCATAATATCAAATACAGAGTATCAGTGTGTTAATTCGGGCTGGCGCAGCGGCGGGACAAGGCTAGCAGCAGGAGGAAAAACCTTATTCGTTACAGACATTTTTAGCTGCCAGTAAAAATGATAACAAAAGATTGAATGAATCTATGGATATGAGATTTGAATGTTAACTCAGTGACTTGAAGCCTACACCTGGTAGGAAATAGATACAGTTTTATGGCAGCTATGATTCTGTTGGTTTAACTTGCCGGAGTTCCTGCGTATAAATCGCTTGAATCGAGTGTTTTCATTGCTAAGTTATATGCGTTAGTGTCTTGGAATCAGTGTGCATACAATGCAGGAGTAACCCTACTATTATATGTTCTCAGTTCTTACAGAACCTCATAGTTTGAGAACAAATGCTGATGCAAGATGCAACTGATTTATACAAAATGAACTTTGTCAAAGAAAAAAACAATAACTGTAGTGGGATATTCACTTTGTCTCCTTCTGTGGCCCCACCCCCAATGGGCGTGGTCAGTGAATGGAGGCATGTGTTCGTATCCCACTTCTGACACCAGATATTGTGGTCAAATAAGGATGAGGATAAACAAATAGGCCGAATAGATGTTTATTCAGGGAGAAATAACTTACAACTTAGACAGATGAACACCAGCAAGTTTCACCAGATGCTCTCCTCTCCTTGACCCATCAGCAAGAGAGTGTTCCCCCTGCTCCTCCTCAGAACTCCTTCCACAGGTTCCTTCTGCCCCTGGCTCCACCCCCCAATGGGCATGGTCAGTGCCACAGAAAGAGACAATGTGAATATCCCACTACAAATAACCACATTGTTTTTGATCATGCTTTTAGCATAATCAAAGTTGATGTTTAAATATAAGGAAGTGGCATCTAGTAAGTTCATAAAGATTGTTCTAGTTTTTGTTTTGTTTTAATAGTCATTAGTTTATCAGGAGACTTGGTGCAGCCTTCTGATTTCTGATGCCACAGAGAAATTTCTCCTGATGAAAAGCTGATGTGACCACCTCTACTTTTGCACTGACATAATACCACGTCTGACCATGAAAATTGGTTACTGGCTTGTATGTAGCAGCTCTTAAATCAGCAGCATGAACAGTATTATGAAAAAAAATTAACCACTCATTAGGATGTTTTAAGAAATGTGTCTTTTAAAAGAAATCTCTCTTTAAAAAGTGAACAAATAAATTCTGTCAGACCACTAATGTTAAGCTGTTTATGCTTTACTTATTTATGAGTTCAGCCTCCTTTCTAATTTTCTGACTTACTTCTATGACAAAATTTTAATTCCTTTCACTTGAGCAATGTTCTACTTGTTAAATAAAGAGTTGTTTTATTCTGAACATAATTGAATTTATATAGTTCATGACATATTTTGTAAAATATAAAAAGACTTAAAAATTGGGTTCTACTTAGAATAATTTTGGAATAATGCCCCAAATGTGCCCAGATTTATGCACTATATTTATAGCCATTGATGATTTATTTGATTGTTCTAATTCCCGTTTATTTGCCACAGGCATTACATTGAATATGCTCCCTTTTTTTTTTTTTTTTTTTTTTTTTTTTTTTTTGCTTTTGAAGGGTGCTGTTGTTAAGGAAGGCTTCTTTATGAAGGACTTAATAAAATGTCTTTGATGAAGCTTGTGCATTTAGGTGGGTGTAAATCTTGGAAGATTTTCTTTAGAATATTATTTTGCATGTAAATGCAAACTGTGTTTGAATTTTAATGTATTTCTTTCTATTAACTTTATGGGGAAGGCAAAAATTCTGTTGAAGGGAAGTCTAGTCAGTTCCTTGAAAGTGCATTGCCCAAGTAAATAAGGACTGACTAGGAGTAGATGTAACCCTGTGATTTCAAAAAGTTGCTGCTTTGTTGGTGCTAATTTTAAGAAAAATTCTGCTAGGGAAGTTCCAGTTTCTGCTGCATTCACCATCTAGTGAGATCTGATGTGTGAAGTTGTTTTGATTTGGCACACAGCATGTTCAATGATGGTTACTCAGCTCATAAAGACATGGACAAGCATCTATTGGACACAGAGCAGATGACACCTCTTGTTTTGTAGTGTATCCTGGTTTCCTTTCCTGTGAATGTGGTCAGGAAGGAATAGGAAGATGACGACAGGCAAAGAATATTTTAGAAGAAGAAAAGAGATAACCTAAAAGTGGGAGCCATTATAGATTTAAGGAGAAATCTGGCACTAGGAAAATTCCCTGAGACCTACAATAATGAAAACAACAAACAATGTAAGCACTAGTGGAGAGGCTATCTTTAATCCCCTTCCAAGGTAACAAGATTAATGACTACCTTATATGCCATCCTAGAGCCTTCGCCTAATAGCTGATGGAAGCAGAAGCAGACACCCAAAGCTAAACACTGAGACAAACTTCTGGAATACACTTACAGAGAGGGAGGAGTGATGAGCAAATGTTTCAAGACCAGGCTGAAAAAATCCACAAAATAAGCTGACCTGAACAAAGCATAACTCATGCAAACCCAGTCTGATTGCTGGGAAACCAGAATATGAGTGTAACAGGCCCCTGAATGTAGGTGTTATTTAGGAGGACTGGGCAATCTATGGGGCCTTTAGTAATGGCCTTTAGTATTTATCCCTAATATATGAAGAAACTTTTGGAGCCTATCTCCCCATAGACATATGGGGGAGGCCCTAGGCAATGATCCAAATGATATGACACACATTTAAGTCTCCTGTGGAAGGCTTCACCCTCTCTTGGGAGCATCATCATGGTGGGATGGGGTTGGGTGGGGGAAATGGAAGAGGATTGGTAGATGAGGGAACTGGAATTGACATGTAAAACAAACTTGTTTCAAATTCAAATAAAAAATGAAAAAGTAATACCATATTTGTTTTTAAAAAGACATTCCCAAGGGGGGCAAGGAAAGAAGGATGGTAGAAAAAAGGAATAAAGAAAGAATTAAAGAAGTGAAGAAATTTATAAAAGTAAAATTAATAAATGCATATGAGAAGGAAATAATATTAAAATATAAAGGATTTAAAGTGATTGGGGAAAGGCAGGTAGAAAAGAAGAAGCAATCATGAATAAACAAATGAAGCTAGAACAAAAAACTGAGTAGGTAATATTTGCTAGAACAAAAAACTGAGTAGGTAATATTTGCTATCTAAGGGAAGATATTTTAGTGAATGTATTTTAGATTGCATAACAATAATTACTGGTAAAGTGGCCATACATATGCTAAAGAAATGGCATGTATTATTGTTTCAAATATAATGAAGGTTTTGCTATAGTATAACTTATCTAAAATTGATGTTAATTGTCTTATTTCAGTGGGAGGACTATTTCATCCCATACTCAGAAACCCTTCTACATCACCTGTTAGGTAGATGCCTTTTCGATTTTCCTGCATATACCTACTCACCGCTAGTGTTGAAGATTTTAGATCTTGTTTGGATTATCACAATTTTAAAGTTTTATTAATGGAAAGGACATGACATAAATGTGATGGTGTGACTCCACAAATCAAGGAGAAAACATAATAATATTAAAATTAAACAGTGAAGACAAACAAACAGCAAACCCAAGGAGGAGTAAAAAAAAAAAAAATGTTCCTTTTTCTTTATAGGCACTGAAAAAATAGTCAGAATATGTTTTCTCCACTGGACATGTGGATTGATTTGCTTTAAAAAGGAAAGGAACAGCTAGGACTCTGAGTGGGTCTCCATTATCACAATAACTCTCCATTATTACTATAACCCCCCCCCCTGCCTCTAGGCTAAGGGAGTATCCCTTCATGGGGAATGTGCTCCAAAATCCTTTCATGTACTAGGGATAGATCCTTGTTCCACTATCAGAGGTCCCTTAGACTACCCAGGCATTCTAACTAGGACCCACATTAAGGTTGTCTGATGCAGTATAAAGCTGTTGTCCCAAATATCAGTTGGGGGTTCATGAACTCTCCCTTGTTCAGGTCAGCTGTCTCTGTCGATTACTTTATAGGTTGGTCTTGACCCATTTTCTTATCATTTAACCTCTCTGCAGCTGCATTACAGGAGTTCACCTCAGTGATTAGCTGTAGATATCTGCTTATGTCTACGTAAGTTATGATAACAGGGCTCTATTTTGGCAGATAAGTTAGTTATCAATCTCCTTATGAGGGAAGTGCATATAAGGTAGACTTTCCACTGTTGCTCAGATTGTTATGTGTGGCCATACTTGTAGGTCTCTGGACATTTTTCTAGAATCATCTTTCTTTTCAAACTCATGAGGCTTCCTCTATTATGGGATCTCTCTCTCTCTGTGTCTGTCTATTTTTGCTCTAGTCTGTTACCCAACAAAATTTTTCTAGTCCCACATGTTCTCCTTACCTAATATCTCTTGCTTCTAATTCCCTCTCTAGTAACTGACAACACCCACCCACTCCTAATAGGCTCAGTAGACCTTCTTACTTTCCCATTCTGTGAGGGACCTTGTACGAATCTCTTAGGTTCCTCCTCGTATACTAGTTTCTTTGGATGTCTGAAATATAGACTGGTGATGTTCTCTATGTCTAAAATCCACCTATGATAGAGTCCATACCATGTTTCTCTTTTTATGAATATGCTACATCACTGAGGATGGTTTCTTCCAGGTCTATCCATTTGCCTGCGAATTTCAAGATTTCATTGTTTTTTAATTTTTATTTATTATATTTTTTTAATTCCCACAGAGTAGATTTCCATTGTGTAAATGGGACATTTCCCTTTATCCATTCTTCACTTGAGGCACTACTAGGTTTCTTCTAGATTCCTACAATTTCCAACTAATGCTGCTATTAACGTAGTTGAACAGATGCTTTTGTTGCATGGATGTGGATCATTTGGCTATATGCTTGATAGCAGAATTGCTGGTAACTGTGGTAGACTGATTCCCATTTTCCTGCGGAACTGCCACACTGATCTACAAAATGGCTTCAGAAGTTTGCACTCCCACCATTAGTGGAGGAATGTTCCTTTTTTTCCACATCCTCTCCAGCATAAGCTCTCATTGGTGTTTCTAATTTTTGCCATTCTGACAGCAACACATGGGTATATCAGAGTTGTTTTGATTTGCATTTCTCTGATGGCTAAGGATGTTGATCACTTTCTTAAGTGTCTTTCAGCCAGTCTGTTTGCCTCTTGTGAGAATTCTCTATTCAGTCCTGTACCCCATTTTTAATCGGGTTATTTGGTATTTTGTAGGGTTTGTGAAGATCATTTACCATTTGGTGAGTTTCCATTTGGTCTTGTCAACTTTGTTCTTTGTCTTACAAATCTTTTCACATTTCAAGAACTTCCTATTTATTAAATGTCTTTCTCAATGTCTGTGCTACTTGTATTATTTTCAGGAAGCAAGCCCATGTACAAATTATTTAAAGGGTACCTCCACTTTCTCTTCTAAGACCTTCAGTGTGGCTGGATTCATGTTGAAATCTTTGATCCATTTGGACTAAAGATTTGGGCATGGCAATTGACAAGGTTCTACCTGCAGTCTTCTACATGCCATCATCCAGTTGTGCCAGCACCATTTGTTGAAGATACTTTACTACTGTCATTGAATAATTTCAGTGGCTTTGTCAAAATCAGGTGTTCGGAGGTGTATGGGTTACTATCCAGATTTCCTATTCAATTTTATTGAACTACCAGTGACAATACCAAGCTGTTTTCAGGACTACAGATCTGTATTAGAACTTGAAGTCTAGCATGGTGATGATGCCTGAAGTTTCTTTATTGTACATGGTTATCTTGGCTACCCTGGGTCTTTTGTTTTTCCATACAATGTTTACTATTATTTCTTTCAATCTCAGTGTAGAATTGTGATAGGATTTTGATGGGGATTACATTAAAAGACTGCTTTTGTCAAGGTTGCCATTTTTACTATGTTTATCCTACCTATACATGAACATTGAACATCTTTCCATTTTATGGAATCTTCTTCAATTTATTTCTTTAAAGACACACACTTCTTGCTATATAGGTCATTCACTTGTTTGGTAAGAATTTCCCCAAAATAATTTATGTTGTTTGTGGCTATTGTAAAAGATTCTTCTTGAGTTAATCCTGTATTTTTTTATTTTCCTGAATGTGTTTATCAAATGTAGGAGTTCTCTGGGAGAGTTTTTCAGATCGCTTATGTAAACTCTCATATCACCTGGAAATAGTGGCAGTCTGACTTTGTCCTTTCCAATTTGTATCCCCTTGATCTACTTTTATGGTCTTATTGCTTTAGCTAGAAATGCAAGTACAATATTTTAGAGATATGGAGAGAGTGGGAAAACTTGTCATGTACCTGATTTTAGAGAAATTGCCTTAAACTTCTCTCCATTCAGTATGATGTGGGCTACTGGTTTACTGTATACTGCTTTTATAATGTTTAGGTATATTCCTGTCATCTGTGATCTCTCCAAGAGATTTTTCATGAAAAGGTGTTTGATTTTTTCAAAGGTATATTCAGCATCTAGTGAGATGATCATGTGGTTTTTCTTTTTCAGTTTGTTTATATGGTGGATGACATTGATAGATTTTCATATTTTGAAACATCCCTGCATGCCTCGAATGAAAACTACTTGGTCACAATGGATGATTTCTCTGATATTTTCTTGAATTCAATTTGCGAGTATTTTATTTAGTATATTTGCATCAATGTTCTTGTGGGATATTGGTCTCTAGTACTCTTTCTTAGTTGTGCCTTTGTCTAGCTTGGCTATCAAGGTAATTGTAACCACTTAAAAGACCCCAGATAGTGGAACCAGGATGTATCCGTGATACATAAAAGAACTTGGGGAGTATGTTGTCCATGGAGGAATACTCCTTCAACCTAGAGGCAGGAGGGGAGGGGCCTAGTCCCTCTTCCAAATGACTTGACAGATTTAGAAGACCCCTCCAGGAAGGCATCATCCTACATGTGGAGTGGTGGGCGGGTGTGATAGGAGGTTGGTCAGGGGGCATAGGTGGTGGAAGAGAGGGATTGAGGGTCGGAGTGGGAACTCTTATGGAAATGTAAAACAAGAAAGAGAAAGGGAAACAGAGAAAGAGAGAGGGAGAGGGAGAAAGAGGATAACTGTGATAGATAGAGACCTTAATTCATGACCCACATTTATGGCATTTTTTTATGGGATATTTTTCACCTAATTGTAAGTAACTGGAGGAATTCAGAGCATTATCACACTTACTGCATTCATAAGTTTTCCTGTAATGGGAGTCATATTACACTGGCCTAATATACAAAGACAAATGGAAGTATTCACACATCCCAATACACACAGGGCTTTTCTGCAGTGTGAGCTTATTGGTATCTTTCCAATGAAGTTGGAAAACTGATACATTTTAAATTTGTTTCAGTCTCAACAAATATCCTCAAATTGGGGACACAAATATCTTTCACTTCATTTCATTGTCCTGAGAGAGGTACATTACCTCTTTCCATACTATATATTATTCATTTGGCATATATATATATATATATATATATATATATATATATATTATAAGTGTGTGAGGTTTTATGTGAGTTTTGAGTTTTAGTAGTGTTTCTTTTACGAAATGTGGGTGACTTTGTATTAGGGGCATAGATGTTCAGGACTGATACTTTGTGTTGATGGATTTCTCCTGTGATAAATATGAAATGAACATCTTCATCTCTTTTGACTAATTTTGGTTTGAAGTCTAACTTGTTAGACATCTTATTTCCATTTGATTGGAAAATCTTTTCCCAACCCTTTACCTTGAGATAATGTCTATCTTTGAAGCTTAGATGTGTTTCTTGTATGCAGCAGAAGGATGGATTCCGTCTTCGTATCCATTCTGTTAGCCTGTGTCTTTTTATAGGTAAGTTAAGACCATTAATGTTGAGGGTGAGTAAGGATCATTGACCTATGTTATATTCTAAGTAAGCTTCTTATGAGGAATAGATTCCTGTTCCCTCCTTTTGGGGGTAGATGGAAGAACTGGGAGGCTTTTAGGAATTCAGTAGGAGTTATCTTTCAATGTGATCAGCTCATGAGCAGCCTACTCAAGCATTACATCAAGAGGAGAAATCAGTTCATCTGGGGAACTTCAGTGATTAAGCCCACAGTACCCTTGGGACCGATAACCCCAGCTCCATGTGGTGGGAGTAGTAGTGTGCACAGGACATGAAGCAACCTCACCACAAATGCCCTGGATTCAGACAATTGCATTCTCTCCAAAGCATCTTCATTATGTTAAAGGAGGGGATCTATTTCATTCTCAATACCTGAGGGTCTAAGTCTAGGTCGCCAGGCTGATAATGGCTGTACTATGTTCATTTGTGGGTTTGAGAAAGAGCTATGTTCCTTCTTTGTGGGTCAGGACCTAAACACATGTCTTGCTTGCTCAGTCAACCCCTCAACAAAACAGTGTTTACCTTTTCAAACAGTTCTCCTCTGGGCTCATCTTGCCCTTCTGACTGAACTATGATTTTCTCTAGAAGAAATCTAGACCATCTGGCAGACCACTCCAATAATTCCCCCATAAGCAGCCTGAGAGTGACCTCTTCTATGATATGAGGTTGGGTCTAGGGACTGTTTGTAAATCAGGAGTTTCTCCTTTGACATGATTTGCAGCCAAACTCCTACAGAGACATATGCAGATACAAAAAGTGATAATTGTTACATGGCTTAACATTGTGTTTAGGTCAACTGCATTTGCTTTTTACCTGGTTGTCACAGGCACTTAAAATCAAGAAAGAGAAGCAGGATCCAGATGACAAACAAGATAGTAGCTTTTTCCCCTCCTAGAAAGCTGGATGATGGCTCTAAGAATGTAGGAGTTTTATCCCTGGAACTCAGAGCAAGTGCTTTGAAAATGCATAGTAATGAAAACAGTAGACTTCCTAGAAGGTTTACTATTTGGAGAGAAATGAAACTAGGAAGTTTGTATTTGTGAGCAATATTGTTAGTCAACACATGTTCAGTAGCAGGTTAAAATCAAAAGAAAGCAAAAACTAAATGCATTATTTGAGGTTTTCTGCATGAACAAGGATGGTAGGATGAATCTCTCCATGTATGTAATACATGGATTTATTATAATGTCTCATAGGCTGTGGTTCAGGTAGTGCAAAAATGGCTGCCTAACAATGGGCATCTGAAGACTAGAGCAGTTGTTTAGTTCATCAGGGTGCATGTCTCAGCTGGTCATCATTATACTCTTAAAGTCCAAAGGAGAAAGCTCTAAAGCTGGTAAAATAATAAACTTGGTAGTGGTAACTAGGGCAAGCAGCAACAGAAGGAGAGCCTCCTCCTTCAATACCCTTTATACATGCAGAATACCACCAGATGGTACAACTCATATTAAGGTGAATCTGATTCTTCCTTATGTGTTTTGTTTTATTATTGTATTTAATTTTTGATTACTGACAGCCTCCTTAGTTCTGATATTAAACATGTGCACTGCCACCAAGTAGTTAAAGATGGATCTCATCATCTAATTCCATATAAAGCTTCCCTGAGTGGCTTTGACAGTTCTGTAACACATTCTGCCTTTCTGAAATCCTATATGGGAACCCATTCCAACTTGTCATGGATACAGAGAGCTCAAATAACAACTATTGTCCCTAAGATATTATCTTTCTTACCATAGGTTGTCTGGGCCTTCTTGGTGAATATCTCCTATCTAAAAGCAATATATTTGGGCACATACAGGCTTATACACCCTTCAGGCAGGTAATATGTGAAAGTATGCCATTCTTTAAGGCAGATAATATGTGCAGTTATGGAGTGTCTTTATTATTAGCAGAAGCAATTCCTATTTGCTCTTTATACATATTAAAAGAACACCTCTGCCATTGCCCTACCATTGGTTGACTAATGTTTGACAAATGAATTAAATGGAGCATTCAGTATTTGTAGTGAGATAATTGCCTTGTCCCCGCCTGCAGCACAGACCACGCCCATTGGGGGTGGAGACAGGGCCGGATGTGACCCGGGGGAACTAATTTTGAGGAGCATACTGGGAGAGCTCTCTTCCCTGCAGCACAGGAACAGATTCCTGGGAACAGGAACCTGCTGGAGTTCATCTGTCTATGTTGTAAGTTATTTCTCCCTGAATAAACATCTATTCAGCCTATTTTCTTTTCCTGATCCTTACCAAACATCAATATCTGGTGTCAGAAGTGGAATTCGGATTTTTACCAGACCTGGTTTTCACCAAGGAGGCAGATGCTGCTCACTTCCCACACCATCCCCAAATGGGCAGGGTTCCTTGCCTAACCAGGTGGTTATACCAGAGCTTGTGGGACATTTGACTCTGCCCTACAACTTTAGCTCCACAGCGGCCCTGAGAAAGCTTGCACTGCTTCTCATCTTTTACCATTTCCCCACTTTGCATTTGCAGCTGTGGCCCACATGGCACCTGCCCAGCTGGTGTGTTTCCTGCAGCCCAAAGGCGCCAGGAAGAGGCAACAACTGTTAGCCCTGGGGTCCCCGAAATTTTCACAAGGCTCCTTTCACTCATTCATTTAACAAAATTTTGCTTGCCTTAGTTTGTTAAGGGATATTCTACAGGGAACAAGATCGGAAGGATTATCTGCTTCTGGATCCTATTTGGTGGGTCTCCTCCAGGCATTACCACCACAAGTTGAGATCAACAACTAAAACCATCAAAGTTCGAGGACAGCAGAATTACACCTAAGGTAAATGCAATATTCTTCACAATTTAAGAAGATATAATATATAAGATCATTTGTTCCATACCTAGGGTGGATAATCTTATGATGCAAGACTTTAGAAATACTTTTACTTCATATATACAAGGAATTTTAAGAGAAGAATATCATGGTTTAAAAAATATATACTTTTTTGGTAGTAGAATGGGTATCAATGTTATGATATTATAAATGGCTTGATATTAGAGCAAACAATAAGGGAATTTTACAAACCATAAGAGTCTTAGTAACAGGGGTTCAAAATGTGGAAAATTACAATAGAGAGCTTAAAAACAAAATGCATAATATTGAAAATAACAATGAAGAGCTCAAAATTAGAAGGGAAAATACAGAATGCTTAGAGAAAAATTCGGAATATTAGAGAGGCAAATAAAGAGCTTACAGGTAGAATACAAAACATGGAACATAAAAATGACCAACTAGAAAACAGATTTTGTTATATATTAAATGCTTCAATAACCAAAGCAGAAACAGTGCAATGCATTAACATGCTGGCCGAAACAGCTCATTTCTTATTGAATTAAGCTGCTAATAAGGTTAAAATCAGGAACACCAGATGGAAAGTATAGCAGAAGCTAGCAGAAAGAACATTGTTTCTGGAAGGCTGTTTACATGCCATTCAGATAATATATTAGAATGGGAATATGTAGAATATGGAATCATTTGTAGATGGAACAAGCAAGAGACTTATAGATTCAATGAAGTCTCTAGAAAGTTATGTGGCTCATGATCAGACACTCAAAGAAACAATGCTAAATTGATTTTAGACCTTTGAAGACTGCTGAACCCTGCCAAATCAGAGTAAGACAGACTTCTTACCTTCCTGCTTTTGTTGTGGTCTGCCAGGTATTCTAGGCCTTAGCCAAAAGTGGCTGTACCAACCTTGCTGTGAGACCTTGGGTGACTGCCTAGGTAACATGCTGTTTCAGTCCTTGCTGCACATTTGGAAGTTGACCATCTACACTTCCTGCCTACCCTAGTATTGTTATTTTCCTTCTCAGGTCTTTCATGAGGTTGAATATTAAATTGTCACAACTATTCTGTCTTCCTAGTTAGATATATTACTTATTAGACTTAAGCTTTCCAGCTTTGGACAGCACTATTGTAAACCCTGTTTTGTCTTTATGCTAGTACTAGATAGTTAGGTCATAAGTTTATATTTACTCAATTTACCTTTTCTTAGAGCACACTTGTTATTCACTGTTTTGTATATATAGTTTTTGAATCATGCCTAAATCTTTTCTTAGACTTAAAGGGGAACTGTAGTGAGATATTCACTTTTTTCACACCTGCGGCATAGACCAGGGCAATTGGGCTGGAGACAGAGCAGGAGTTACCTGGGGGAACTAAGTCTGAAGAGGGGGCTCTGAGATCTATATTGCTTGCAGCATATAGAATCTCAAGGGAAAGCATCACAGTAAGATTTAAATAAATAATCAAGATGTTAATTTCAGCCACAAAACCTCTGAGTAAGAGTGATTGATAAGAGAAAAAATAAAAATACAAAAGGAGAGAGTTGTTTATGATAAGGATGTCTGATAAAATGAGGGAGAGAATAAACGTAATATAAAAGGATATAGTGGTTCAAAGAAATTTTGTAAAAAGTTCAGTGAAAGATGTAAACTGTTGGTTGTGAACTCTCATATCTATAAACATAAATTTAAGATTAGTAATATGCATTAAAATTTTTGACCATACCATTCTAATTGTTTAAAAGTTCCATTTATTTCTCTCAAGAAAATTTTATGTACTTGTTAAAAAGTTCTGGAGATTGCCTCCAATATGGCAAGACCAGCCATTTGTGCAAACTGTCCTTGTGTGGACTGTTTGACTTTATGCTGTATGAACTGGATATGCAGAACCCACAGGAAAGTGACTGCTGTTACAACATACACATTGCTACAAGATTCCTGCTTCATGGAAGAGTCTTCTAGACAGTCTAACCAAAAGTTAAGATGCTCATTTTTTTATGATACAAAAGGCAATGCGTCCTTGTTTTAGCTACATTTGGTAAGCGTAAGCTATTTAGGTAAATTGAGTCACATAGATGTTTCATGTTTCCCTAAAAGGAGTTTCAAATTAATATCAGTATTTTTAAAGCTAAAACGGGCAATACAAAGTTCTCGTTTTATAAAAGCTGTTTAACCTATTATAAAATGATATGAAACACAAGATACTGGCCATCCTTATAAATTAACTGTTGGCTATAATCAAACTAAGTATTAATGATTAATAACAGGGATAAACATCACTCTGTCTCCCATACATGTTCTAAAAGTTTAAGCTTGAAACAAGTAACTCATACAAAGTTGTCTATTTAGATATACCTAGACGGACTTCTAATACTAAAGAGATCTGTATAGATAAGGTATTTAAATGTTAACTAAAAAGCTGTAATAATATCAGACAAAGAATCACTGGTAATAAAAATTAACCTAGGCCTGTAAATAAGATTATGAGGCAGCATGGATTGTTAGGACACTGACCAGGGTGCAAGATGCTCAAATACAATGACTGCTGCCAGGTAGGACCAAGCTTAGGCATTGTAGAGTCTATAGGGTATTGAAAAATTGCTTGCACTACCTTTGCCTAGACAAAATAAGGTCAGAAATTTCCATATCCCTCTTCCATAGAGGAAAGACATATAAAAAAAAAAAAAAAAAAAACAAAAACCCTCACATTATGTCCTTGGTGAAGAACTTCTGCCCTCAATGCCATAGACAATTGGTTATGACTAGGAGTATATTCACTGGTCCCTGTTTTTTTTTTTTTTTTTTTTTACTATATTGAACAGTTAATTAAATATATCCTTCTCAGATCTGATAGTATTGATGGCTGGGCTAACCATAACTTTGTCAGCTTGGCAGTATTAGGCAGCCTTAATATGGCTCCTCAATAAGGATCTAAAAATATAAAGACATATATGTCGTTTTTGAACATTTATTTATTAATTATGCATACAGTGTTCAGCCTGCATATATCAAAGGCATAAGTACATTCATTCTGTTTTACAGATACCCAATATATACTTTTTCTACAATATGGATTTCAGCAAAGATTGGTAATGGTAATATATCTGAATCTTTTATGTCCTTTTATATAACACAGTTCATATTGGCTTCAAAGGATCAAATGTCATAAAGCTTGGATCCACTTCTTACAGGTTAACAGGATTGCAGATAAGTACAGCCTTCCTGAGGATGGAATTTTCTCCCCGGTCTTCCTGTTCTTCACTAAAAGTAAGGAACTAAGATTTCCAATTAAATATATACATTTTAACTTCTGTTCCCACTTTGACCATGTCTCAGCCAATTTGTGCTTCTGGCAGATGAGCATCAGTTGCTGACTAGAGCCTGCTCCTCAATATTGCTCTCCCTGGACTTAAGGTGAACCACTCCAGCCGATGTGAATCTTTAACAGGGTGTAAAAACTAATGCCTTTGATAAATGTTTGATTTTTCTGAATTCCCTTTCCTTTTGATGGTATTGCCAACATTTTAGCATACTTGCAGCTCAGAAAACTCTGTAAAAGTAAGCAGGAAGTAATATAGGCATATCCCTGACACATCAGTGTTTTGATTTTCAAACACCTGTCACCTGGAGTTCTGTCGACTATAAAGCCTCCTTGAGCAGCTTATTACTATTATGCCTATGGGTTTCCTCAACCTCCAAGGAAACAACTACTGACTGCAAAAGCAAAAGGTTTTTATTGTTAAAAATCAAGCCAGCTGGGACCTCACTCTGTCAGAAAAGTAAGGTAGTGGTTTAAATTTGTGAAGGGTTTTTAGCAGGGTAAACAGAAAGGGAACTTTGAGACCACTAGTCTCATTTCACAAGATTTCCAAGATCAGGCAGTTCATAGAGTACAAAGTTCATTTGCAAGGTCATCATGGATCTAAGTTAATAGTATCTGTCACTTGTTTATGTAAGATTGATAAGCACACCTGAAATGTTGTGGGTCTTCCTGTGTTTTTACTTCTTCTGAGAACAGGGTGTGGGCTCTGTACTCTGTAGTCAGGGATTTATCTACTGGTAGAAATTATTTTTCTGTTTATTTTTTCCTTCTTGCAATAAGCCCTAATTTTATACCTTTTAGTTATGAATTTTTTCATCATATTCCCTCTTTGCTATGGACATTAGAGGCCCAATTTTTGTGCCTCCAATAGATAAAAGACTTCTGGTGTTTTTTTTGGTGTACAGGTTAATCACCTAGCCCCCTATGTATAGGAGTTTTCTTTTGATATAGCGTCTCAAGCAGGGAAATGGTGAAATGCATTCTTTCATGTACTACTTCCTGCTTACTTTTGCAGTGTGTTTTCTTGGGCATGAGAAGGGTAAAATTGTATTCAAAACAAAAAAAAAAAAAAAAAAAAAAAAAAAACGGGTTGGGGATTCAGGAAATGGAAGATTTATCAGAGGCATTAGTTTATAGACCCTGTTGAAGATTCACATTGGCTGTGCTGGTTCACACTAAGTCCAGAGCAGCATTTAGGAACAGGATGTAATCAGTAACTGATGCTCATCTTCCACAAGCAGAGATCTGCTGAGACATGTTTAAACTTGGGAACATAAGTTAAAACATATATATTAAATTGGATCTCTTTAATGATCAAGAAGGATAGCAAGGCCAATCTATACATGGATCTCTCGTGACAGAAGAAAAATGTAGAAGCTTCTAACCCAAATCTGTAGTTTTTGCTAGGACTCAAAGGCATAAGTACATTCCTGCTGTTTTACAGATAACAAATATCTACGTTTTTGATACAGATTGGTGATGATAATATATCTAAAACTTTTATGTCCTTTTATACAACACAGCTTATATAGGATTCAGAGGATCAAATGTCATACAGCTTGGATCCACTTCTTACCGGTAAAAAGGACTGCAGACAAGTATAACTTTCCTGAGGATGGAATTTCTCCTTGGTCTTGTTGTCCTTCTTGATCACTAAAGGTAAGGAATTAAGAGTTCCAATTAAATGTATATGTTTTAACTTATATTTCCAATTTAACCATGTCTCAGCAGATTTGTGCTTCTGGCAGATGAGCATCAGTTACTGACTCCAGCCTGCTCATAAATACTGCTCTGGACTTTCTGTGAACCAGCACAGCCAATGTGATTCTTAAACAGGGTCTATAAACTAATGCCTCTGATAAATGTGCATTTTGCTGAATCCCTCCTCCTTTTTCTCCATTTCCTTTTCTTTTCTTTTCTATTTTTTTTTTTTTTTTTTTTTTTTTTGGTTTTGAATATCATCTGCAAATAGATTTTAGTTCTTCCTTTCCAATATGGATCCCCTTGATCTCCTTTTGTTGTGGAAGTGTGTAGGGGAGAGTCCACCTGAATTGGTCCCAGAATCTCCTCTAGCCGAGGCCTGGCTATAGGGGACAAAGCCTGGGCTGATACTCAGGAAGTTTCTGCATGGATAGCTGGGAATTTTCACTCTCCGGCTGTTGAATAAGTTAATTATTCTAGTCTGCATTGTGTAATTGTATCTGCAACATCTGCATATTTTGTGGAAGAGGCAGATGATGATCTCACACACTGTAGGAAGAGAGTGGGGTTGTCTATTTTAGACAGGGGTAAGTGACATTGAGATTTGCGTCTCTACAGGTATCTACAACGTCTGAGTCTTGAGTAGAAGCCAGGGCCTAGAAACCCTTTGGTGTGTCTTTAAGCACACTCTAACCCTTGAGGAAGTGCTCTTGCTGTTCAAGCTTAACCAGCCAATCAACAAGAGCTGGCCAACCTGACAGTCACAGGCATTGCAGAACACTTCCTGTAAATACAC
Source organism: Phodopus roborovskii (assembly GCF_943737965.1). Taxonomy (NCBI): domain Eukaryota; kingdom Metazoa; phylum Chordata; class Mammalia; order Rodentia; family Cricetidae; genus Phodopus; species Phodopus roborovskii. The sequence goes on along the minus strand of NW_026125507.1, from coordinate 35,504 downwards.
TGTAACCTTTTACTCTTGCTTCAGGCTTCGTTAAGCAGAACAAGTGCCAGTGCATTGATTTCTGTTCTGGGAGTGCTACTGTAGTAAATTGTGAGTGGACCATGGATGAACACAGAAGCCACAATATGGTGAGTGAGGAGATGCTATTTTCAGATAGGGAGGATGGGATGGGGAGGCCTGGGAGTTGGTGTGGCAGGCCCTCCAGGTTGCTAAGTGGGAAACTTTGGCCACATTCAGTGTTCTGTGAGGTACCATATGGTCCTAGCAACTCCCCAGACCTGGGTGCTGGAGTATGAATACTTCACTCAGTAGAAAGCATTTCATTTCCATCAGAGAGCTTTCTGTAGAAAGGCTTGTATAGTCAGAACCAGAGTTCTTTTTGTGCACAGTAAGACAAAGAGACAAACCTAGAGAGGCCTAATTTCTCCAGTGTCTTCTACAACTTCTGCAGTACACATTTAATGTTTAGGTACAAGATTCATGTTAAATTAATTGTGTGTATCTTGTAAAATACATTTTCTTTATTTCTTTACATACTTATATTTATTTATTTTTGATTTTTGACATAGCTTTTTTCTTTTATTTTTACATATTTATTTTTTTTTCTTATTTTACATATTGATCGAAGGTCCCTCTCCCTCCCTGCCATGACTCCCAATTCGGCTCCTGTCTTATTTCTGTCCCCACCCCACAGGGAGGGTGATGTCTTCCAGGAGGAGTCAAAGTTGCACTGTAGAGCAGGCTAGTCCCAAACTCATAGTGACGTACATACTTCTGAATCCTCAGAGTGATATTATAGGCTTGAGACACTGAACAAATCCATACATCCATACATGGCATTCTTGTGTTGGATTGCACTCCAATACTAAACTGTGATGTGGAAGAGTAGAATTGTTCATATAAAAGACGTACCAATTCATAGGGATATTGAGACCCACAAAATAGGATTTAGCTGAGGGAGTGCTGCCTATAAAATTACACAAAGATGAGTAGTGTGCTAATAATGCATGTTAGAGATTAGGATGATAAAATATACATGTGATCTCTAAGATTGTCCCTGACATTTGGCTCCAAACTATGACAAAGGAGAAACTCCTGATTCACAGAGAGCCCCCAGGCCCATCTCCTTCTAACAAAACAAGACTGTTAAAATCTGATCAGCAGACATTGCTTGGACACATTGAACATTAGGGCCTGGTGTTCCAGAAAGGGCCAGTTTTCTACAGAAAATCATAGTCATCCCAGATGGGCAAGATAAACTCAAGTGACCACTGTTTGAAAGGGAAAACCCTTTTGTTTTGAGGGTTGGACTGAGCAAGCAAGACTCTGAATCATGGAGATGGATCAATGCTCCTTCTCAAAACTTGAAAATTTATTGGCAGAAACAGTAACAACCTGGAATCTTTGCCTTAGGACTGGTCATCATGCCCTGAGATATGCAGAATAAAATAGAGCTCCTCCTTTAAAACAAGGAAGATGCTTATGAGGGAATGCAATTGTCTGCGGCCAGAGCTTTTGTGTAGGTGTTATTTCAAATACTGAGAACACAACTCTTAGTTCTGCTGACTTTCTAGAATTCTCCCATTTCCTTCCATTTCCCCCTGGAAATCATAAAGAGGAGGCAATTCTTCATAAGATGATTACATAGAATAAGACATAAGTTAAGCAAGACCTCCCTGCCATAGGTTTTATCTTTTCTTTGTTCTGCCTTTCCTAACTTCCCCATCTTCTGGCACATCTGTGTTCGAAACTGTCATTAAAGTGTGACATGAGAGCATGTCACTAGTGTACTCTGAAATAATTATGGTACTATCTTTTCTTTTGAAGTCTTTCATTGGCTTACTGGACCGACTTGCAGTTCCCTGACCCTTTTTAAATTTTTCAAAGTCTCAGCTGTCAGGTGACCCTGGAAGAACTTAAAAATGGCAGCATTAATGGAATGCAAATTATGTTTAAGAGCCAGACAATGATGATAAATGTGTTTAACCCCAGCTATCAGATTGCACATACAGGCATATTTCTGTGAGTTTGAGACTAATGTGCTCTATAGAGCTAGCCCACTACAACTAAGGCTATAGCACAGGGAAACCAAGAAACACTGTCTCAAAAAAATATCTGTTGTAGGCTTTCTCCTATGTGTACATTAGTGAGAGATAGTTAAATGTTATCATTACAGAGACTATTTTTTTTTTCTTTTCTTTATTTACCTCTTTTGTCTATGGAGTTATTTGTTCACTGGAAAGGCAAAATCTAGAACAGCTTTACTCCCAGCATTTTAGAATTAATTTTCTGAGACATGCTTTCTCAATTACAACGGTTGCTTTGATCTCAGCTTGTTGCTTTCCAGGGCAATGTACTTTCTGTCCTCTTAAATACACCTCATTAAATTAAGTGACTGTATGTCCTCAGAAGGGAGAAGGATGATTTTTTTTTGTTTGTTTGTTTTGTTTTGTTTTTTGGACCAAGCATCTTAAGCACCTAATTTGAGGATACCAATTTCTTTTAAGGAAATATTTAATAAACAGAATCTGTAACACTGCACATTCATTTAAAATATAATCCACATCTACATCATAAATGATCTCAGTGAGAACAACATAAGAAAGTATGACCCCAGTGTTTTAAAATTGTCCATATGAGTCATGAAGTTGACTGTCCATTACACTTGCAACAAAAAGATTTGCATACTTTCATGTGGAGCATGTATGTTGCCTTCAGACCAGAGTAGAAAGAAGAGTTTATTGCATGCACTGTAAGGAGAACCAGGGTAGGATATCAGCTGCTGTGTCCATCATAAAAAAGGCTGTGATTGCTGCATTGTGATGGTTTGAATGTGATTGCACCTATAATCTCATAGGGAATGGCAGTAGTAGAAGGAGGAGATTTGTTGCAGTGACTTTGGCATTTTGAGAAGAAGAGTATCATTGGTGATGGGTTTTGGGGTTTCCTATGCTTTGGATATGGAAAGTATATAAGATGTCTTACTGAGGCCTGCATATCAAGATGTAGCCACCACCATATTTTTCTTCAAATCATGTTCCCTGCTATGATGAAAATAGATGGAATTTCTGAAACTGTGAGTCAATCCAATTACAAGTTTTCTTTTTAAAATTTGTGGGGGATCTCTTCCTTGCAAGTAGAGTGATGAGTATTCCACCCCTGATTGTCACTGGGGAGACTAGGGTTGGAATCCCTGATAGGGGGAGCTTTACCCAGGAGGCAGAGACAGGTTGACCTCTGTGAGTTAGGGACCAGGCTGTTCTACAAGAGCTAGTTCCAGGACCACCTTAATGTCACGGAGAAACCCTATCTAAAGAACATCAACAAAAAGATTTGTGGTGGTCTTAGAACTTATACACAGCAATAAAAATCCTAACTAATGTAGGTTCAGTGATTTTCTTCTTTAGATACTCAGGGTGTACTGATTCATGTCATGTGAATGAAGACAGACAAGATTTGTTGGATAAAATTTGGAAGTTATATTGAGCTGGGTATAGCCAATGGTGTGATGTCATTGAGATTTGCATTGATCACAGCTACTCCAGATTTTGCTACCTAGTGCTGGGAAGAAACTCCTGCAATTTCTTTAGGGAAAGGCTTTGAGTGCTCATTAAGAAGGAAATAAATGTTACTTATTTACTCTTTTCCAATTCCCCTGGCTGGTATTGGGAATGCAAATGACTACAAGGATATGGTAGAATTGAGTTCATTTAAGATCTTTGAAGCTGGTGTAGGCACAGTGCAGAAAGAGGTGGGAGAAGGAAGGAACATGAGCAATTTCTTGCTTTTCCTTGGTGGAAATATCAGTGTGGAGCCTATAATCAATTGTAGATGGTTTACAAAATGTCTGACTGGCCATTTCTTGGTGTCCATAGACAAGGACAATCAATAATCTTGATAAAGTACTGATGTGATAATGAAACCAAATGGCTGACTTTTGTGTAGAAGGTGCAATGAAATCAGCCCCACAGCATGGTCAGTGTGTAAGCTTCAGAGCAGGAGGAGCAGACCTGCCTAATTGTCATTGCTGCAGGGACAGGAAGGGAACATGTGCCCTGTGCTGACCTGGGCACTGGCCCTTTTCCTCTGAGCCTCGCTGTGTGTAGGTTCCCTTGGGGGAGTGAAATCTTTGTGTCCACACTGGGCTGTGGTGGGGCACAAGTTTTATTCAAGCACTTGGTAGGCAGAGGCAAGAAGCTCTATGTGAGTTTGAGGCCATTATGATTTTCAAAGAGAGTTCTAGTGTAGGTCCCAAACATAAAGAGACAGCCTGCCTTAAAAACCAAAAGAAAAACTAAAGGAAATAAAACAAAACAAACAAACCAAAATGAAACTAATATTGGTGTTCAATATGAAAGACAATGTTTCTTTTAGTATGAGTTGGGAGCATCCAAGGGAAAAACTGAATGTTTGCTTCTGGAATTTATGAATATTGCAATCCACAATCAGACTTTTCTTACATTTGCCACACACAGTTTAGAAAACAGTGGAAAATGGTCATGAGAATCATATTTCAGCAATACAAGATCACAGCTCTTTTAACTTTCCACACTCACTAGCTACCATAGCATGTCTCAGGAACGTTGAGCTCCTGGAGAAAAAAAGGAATTTCTTATCTGCTCTTTTCTCAAGTGTGCATGGTGTTTAGTGGGTGGACAGGGCAATTTCCACATGCTGTGGCATTATACATGTGGTCGGAAGTAGAAATTAAATCATTGTTCTGTATTAAATTTTGTGTGGGCATGATGGGGCTGGTTTTGCCTTAAACCACAAGGAGCCTTGAGAGTTTGCAGAAACATAGAAAAAGATTACCACCATTTTTAGAGAGAACTCTAAACCATGAGGCATTTCTGTTGGGAACAATGCCAGTACCTGGAGTGTCAGAAGAAGAGAGCGAGCATTCTTCTGAGTTAATTTTGTGGGAGTTGTGAATTCTTTTTATGTAAGATCTAAATAACTAGCACGAAGGGTAGCTGGTTAACATTGGTCAAGATCTCGGTTTTCCTGCCTGAATTTCCTCTGGTGTTTTGATAAAAATTTGATTATATTTTCCAGCTTTTGTTCTTGTCTCTGTCTCTGCATCTTGGCTTTATCCTTTCCCAAACATTGTACACCTTCTTGATCACCATATATTTGTTTTAAATATAAAGGTCACAATATGTCAAAGTATAACCTGAACGTTTCCTGGATTTCCTCTGTGTCCATTGTTATGTCCTCCTTTTCATTTCTGATTTTGTGAATTTGCATGTTCTCTCTCTGCTTTTTCATTAGTTTGGATAGAGGTTTGTCTATCTTGTTGATGTTCTTGAATACCCAACTCTTTGTTATATTGATTTTTTTGTATTGTTTCCCTGGTTTCTGTTTTATTGATTTCAGCCCTCAAATTGTTTATTTTCTGGCATCTACTCCTCCAGGGTGAGTTTGGTTCTCTCTGTTCTAAGGCTTTCAGTTGCACTGTTAATTCTCTATTGTGACTATCCTCTGTTTATGTTCATATGGGCACATAGTGCAATGAACTTCTCTGGTACCACTGCTTTCAAGGTGTCCCATTAGTTTTGGTATGTTGTGACCTCATTCTTGTTGAATTTTAGGATGTCCTTAATTTCTTTTTTTCTTCTTTGACACAGGTATGGTGCAATTGAACATTGTTGAGTTTGCATGAGTTTGTAGTGTTTCTTCATTTTGTGTTGTTGTTGTATTCCAATTTTAAAGCATGCTGGTCATTTAAGATACAGGGGACTATTCCAATTCTCTTGTAACTGTTGAGGTTTGTTATACCACCTACTATTTGGTTGATTTTAGAGAAGGTTTCATGTGGAGCAGAGAAGAAGTTTGTTCTTTTGTGTTTGGATGGAAAGTTCTATAGATGTCTGTTAAACCCAATTGAAACCAAACTTCTGTTAATTCTTTTCTTACTTTGTTAAGTTTATGACTGGTGGTCTTGCCTATTGATGACATTGGCATGTTGAAGTCTGCCACTATAAGTGTGTGAGGCTTTAGGTGACATTTGAATTTTAGTAGCATATCTTTTATGAATGTAGTTTTCTTTATATTTGGAGCACAGTTAGTCAGAATTGATACTTTGTGTTGATGGATTTCTCTTGTGATGAATATGGAATGACTGTTTTCATCTCTTTTGATTAATTTTGGTTTGAAGTCTAACTTGTTAGATATTAGGATAAACACACCTGCTTGTGTTTTGGGCCCATTTGATTGGAAGATCTTTTCTTATCCCTTTATCCTGAGTTTATGTCTATCTTTGAAGCTTAGATGCATTTCTTGTATGCAGCAGTGAGATGGATTCTGTCCTCGTATCCACTCTGTTAACCTGTGTCTTTTTACAAGCAAGTTAAGACCATTAATGTTGAGGGAGTGTAAGGAGCATGGAATGTTAATGCTTGTTTGTTTTAGATTTGAATTTGGAAGTGGTATTGTGAATTTATTAGTCTTGCTTTACTCTTGATTTGTGGTGAAGTGGATTATCTGTTGCCTACATATTTGTGAGTATAGTTAACTTCCTTGGCTTTGAGTTTTCCTTCCAAATCTTTTTGTATGGCTGGATTTGTAGATACATATTGTGAAAATCTGTCTTTGTCGTTAAATATCTTGTTTTCTCTATCTATAGTGATTAAGAGTTTGCTGGGTATAGTAGCCTGGGCGGGAATCTGTGGACTCTTTCTACTCGTAGGACATCTATCCAGGACCTTCTGGCTTTGAGGCTTTCCATGGAGTAGTCAGGTGTAATTTTGATAGGTCTGCCTTTATATGTTACCTGGAATTTTTCCTTTGCTGCTCGTAATGTAATTTCTTTATTTGTATGTTAGATATTTTGGTTATTATATGTCAAATGGGTCTTTGTTCTTTGGTCCAGTCTATTTGGTGTTTGGTATGCTCATTGTACTTTCATGGGCATGTCCTTCTTCAGAGTGGGAATGTTTTCCTCCATGATTTTGTTGAATATGTTTTCAGCACCTTTGAGCTATGCTTCCTTACTTTCCTATATGCCTACTATTCTTATGATTGGCCTTTTCACTTCCCACACTTCCTTTTTTTGTTAAGAATTTGTAGGATTTATGATTTTCTTTGGCTGATGAATCTATTTCCTTTACTTTGTCTTCTGCACCTGAGATTATCCCTTCCATCTCTTAAATTCTGTTGGTTATGCTTTCATTTGCAGTTCCTGATCATTTGCCCAGTTTTTCTATTTCCAGCATTCCTTCATATTACATTTTATTTATTGGTTCCATTTCAGTTTTCAAGTCTTGAACTGTTTCCTCCACCTGCTTAATAGTTTTTTTCTAGGTTTCTGTACTTGCTTCAGGACATTTGTTCATTTCTTCTATTTTTTGTATGTTTTTTTCTTCCACTTCTTTAAGGGTTTTTCTGATATCCTCTTTGAGGGCCTCTATCATTTTTATGGCTATAATTTTTAATTCATTCTCTTGTACTTTATCTGCTTTCTTGTGTCCGTTCAATTTGGTTTGACTTCCATAGATTCCGGTGCTATTATTCTTGTCATTCTGTTGTTAGATGTTTTATTGTATTGCCATCTTCCCATAGCTTCTTCCCTGGTGTGTTTTGGTGGGTGAGAAGTTTGATGTTTATAGCTCTGGGTTGTCCAAGCTCTCTAGGAGGTCTCTCCAACAGGCAGAGGCCCAGCAGTTGGGCTAAAAGTTCAGACTCCAGCAGAAGACTGGCGATGCAAATCAAAGATTTTGAAGGCTGGGACTCAGGATGTCCCTTAAGCTGATAGGCAGATCTAGCCTGGGACTGGCACTCTCCAGCTGTGGCCTCTTTGGCATAGGCCCTACAATGCGGGTCAAGGATCTACCCAGCAGAAACTCAGAGTGCTCACATGGACACAGGTTATTCTCAGGGAGGGGCCCATAAATCCAGTAGAGGGCTCTAGCCTAGGCCTGGCAATGAATGCCATATACTGGGCTGATACTCTGGATGTTTCTGCACCAATAGGCAGACCTAGCTGGGACCTGTCACTCTCCACCTGAGGCCCCTTTAGCTGATGCCCTGCAATGGGGACCACTTCACTCATTACCTTAACAACATAGAAAACCTCATTGAGATGATTGATTTCTCTAAATCCAATCCTACACATTTGCTTTGTATTACATAAACCAATTCAGATTGGAGGAAACTGTTAAGACTTTAAACACCTAAGTACCTGGGTTACAGGAATGAGTGCTCAAAATATTAAATATTCACAGGTAAAAATATGTTTGGTTAAAGATTTGATTTAATTTTAATTATGTAATGCCAGTGCATGGATTTGTGTCTGCTCACACTTGTTCCCAGGAATGTTGGCCTTTTGGCTTATTCTTGTAGCAGGAACTACAGAATGTTCTCAAAATCCTGACATAGGTCCTGGCAATGAACATTCCATAATTTTTCTCATCCATATCTTTAACCTTGTCTCTATCCTTCATCTATCATCTTTATATGAATTGATAGGGAAGACCTCTTGAAAGAGGAAATTGAAGATTTTAGCCATCATACTTTTCTTTAATTTCAATAATCAAAATGGATTTTTGTGGAGCATGGTACTTACTAAGTTCACTACAACCAAGATAAGTGACAAACTGGTCAGCCCTTCTGATGTAATCTGCAATCCGAGAGAAAGAGAGAGGCAGAGAGAGAGAAATAGAGAGAGACAGAGACACAGAGTGAGAAAGAAAGCATGAGAGAGGGAGAGGGAGAGGAAAGAGAGATAATGGGAGCAAGAGAGACATCAACCAAAGTTTCTCCACCTTCTGGTTTTATATTCTGTACCACCCAGTCACAAAAAGAGGAACATGTTAATGTACTGCTTCATATATGGATTTTAGACCTAGAACAAATGATCACCAGCCTATAATTCATACCACCAGAGGAACTAGGATACAAGGTGTATTCTAAGAGATTCATCTAAAGTCCCTCACAGAAGGGGGAAGGGACAAGGCCCCCAGATCACATGGGAAGTGGGGGAGCAGTGCCTGGAGAGGGAACTAGGAGAAAGAGAAGGGAAGGAGAGGAAAGCTATTATGACTAGGAAGATTGAGTCAGAGTAGGAATAGAAGACAAGGGGGGGGGAGAGAAAGAAAGAAAGCATGAGAGAGAAAGAGAGAGGGAGAGGAAAGAGAGATAATGGGAGCAAGAGCGTCATCAACCCAAGCTTCTCTGCCTTCTGGTTTCATAATGTACCAAAGGCACCACATATAAGACTAGGAAGAAGCCTCCCATATGACTGTTGGCTATGCTTGAAGCTCTGATGGGCAATGGAAGCCTGATTTACAGGACTAAATGAGTAGAAAAGACACAGAACTTGAGGGCAGGTTTGGATCAGGGCTACCAAACATTCTAAACTCTTTGTATAGATACAGAAGCCATTAGGGTTTCCATGCAACAACCCAGCCTCCCTGGGTATGCAGGTGTTGATTTAAGTATGGCTTCTTCCTCCTTGCCAGGGATGATATGGAGAGGAAGGACTCAGGAGATGGTGGGATCACTTTTTGTGGGAGATGTGGTTTACAAGGTTTCCCTTAGTCACCATCCTGTAGCCCAGAGGCACCTGTACCTTGAGAGATGGACAAAGCAGGTTGTGTAAAGCTTCAGCCTTAATATTGAGCTGCAGTTCGAGAGAGGATGGTTTGACTCCTGGCAGTGTTTCGTAGCACCATTACAAGCCCCGCTCTCATGGTGTCAAGGGGGGCCCTGCCCTGGATTAACTTCACTTCAGACTTCACCCTTAAAAGGACTGCTATTGTGTTTCCAGAGTAGTGGAAAGGGACAAGGTCTCCTGAGAAAATTGGGATCATTGTCTGTGGTGAGGGAGAGTTAGGAGAAAGAGAATGGGAGAAGCAGATGCGAGAGGAGGAAGAGAGGATCAAGAAGACTGAATTTTGGAAAGAATAGAGGACAGCAACAAAAGAGATACCATAGTAGATAGAGATATTATAGGTTGTAAGAGAAATCTGGCATTAGGAAAATGTCCAGAGATCTACAAGGATGACCCCAAATAAGAATATAAGCAATAGTGGAGATGTTACCTTAAATGCCCTTCTGTATAATGAGATTGATATCTACCTTATAGGATATTCTAGAGCCTTCATCCATTAGTTGACAGAAACTGAAGCAGAAACCCACAGCTAAGCACTAAGGAAAACTTCTGGAATCCAGTTGCAGAGAGGGAGGAGTGATAAGTACAGGGGCCAAGACCAGGTTGGAGATGCCCACAGAATCACCTAAGAAAAACAAGGGGGAGCTCATGCATACCAGTCTGATAGTTGGGAAACCATAATATGACTGACCTAAAACCCCTACATGTGCATGTCATTTAGAAGGCCTGGTAAGTCTAAGGGACCTCTGGCAGTGGAATCAGGATGTATCACTGGTGTATGAAAGACTTCAGGAGCCCATTCCCCATGGACAGATATATCCATACAAACTGAATCGCTTAGAAAAGAAAATGGGAGGTACTCTTGAACAAATTGGTACAGGAGACCACTTTTTAGACATAACTCCAGGAGCACAGACACTGAGATCAACAATTAATGAATGGGACTATTGCGGTAAATAAGGGTCAGGATAAACAAATAGGCCGAATAGATGTTTATTCAGGGAGAAATAACTTACAACCTAGACAGATGAACACCAGGAAATTCAACCCGATCCTCTCCTGTCCGAGTCACGCCAGAAAAAGAGCGCCTTCCTGGCCCCCTCCGACCTCCTTCCTCAGGTCACCTCCGCCCATAGCTCCACCCCCCCAATGGGCGTGGTCAGTGCTACAGAAGGACTACCTCACTACAATTCCCCTTTTAGTCTAAAGAAAAGATTTAGGCTTAATACAAAACTATATACAAAACAGTGAATAACAAGTGTGCTCTAAGAAAAGGAAAATCGAGAACAAAATGACCTACATATCTAGTCCTAGGGTGAGGGCATAATGGAGTTTACAATAGAGTTGTCCTAAGCTGGAAAACGTAAGTCTAGTACCTAATATATCTAACTAGGAAGAGAGAATAATAGTTGTGATAGTTTAATCTTCAACCTCATCAAGACCTGAGAAGGAAAATAACAATACTAGAGTAGACAGGAAATGCGGATGGACAACTTCCAAAACGGTGCAGCAAGGACAGAAACAGCAAGCCACCTGAACAGTCACCCTAGGTCTCACAGCGACGTTGGTACACCCAGATTTGGCTAAGGCCAAGAGAACTTGACAGACCACAACAACAGCAGGGAAATAGAATGGCTGTCTTACCCTGACTTGGCAAGGTCAAGCAGTCTTCTATATTTGTCTCCTGCAAGCACATAGGACTGCATGTCCAAATCAGTGGTCAAGGTGGGGGCAATTCTATGCCCAACAGGCCATTAGCTGAGGCGAGATTGAACTCCAGCAGGAGCAACAACAGTGTCCAACATATTTTCGGGAAAATGCACGGTGCTGTCAGGAGCAACAGTGTCTCATGTCAAGGGAGTACTAATATTAAAACATTTAAATGCCATGTTCTGCATGTCTATGAAGGATTGAAGATTAAGCATCTATATCTGACTAATCTCATAGGTACAGGAAATGTGAGTGAAGATAATCTATAATACTCGGGAACTTAGCTAAAAAGACTGATTAAAACTTTCCTGAGTAAAGCAGGAACAAATACTTAAACAATATAACTATTTACATATACCTACATGTAAATCCCTAAAATAGAGGTAGAGTATAAGTGTCAAGACAAGAGGTAGAACTATAAAGGGCAGCAAGATAAATATCCCAAATTGTATCAATATACAAAATGTCTTGAACACAAGAAAAGTATACATACATAGAATATGGTAAAAAATAATGTGCATAAATATTATAAGTGGAAACATTTAACACAATATAACAAAATATAAACTTAATTTTACATAGCTTACCACATAGGAATGCATAACAATGTAAGCTGTAAAATACTATCTCATTCAAACTCAAATTCTCAAGGAAATAGGCTAATCTACTTATATCCCATCTAAACCATACCTTTACCCACCATTCCCTATTCCTGTCTAAAAGATAAACCCGAGTGTAAGCATCACCCAATCCCAAATAACTAAAACCAACCCAAAGACGATGACTATTATCCCAAATTTCCAAGGGTAGGGAAAGGGGGCGTAGTCATATTAAGATTACTTCCTGCTGAAATGGGACGATGATTGCTCCAATGGATCCTGTAGGAAGAAAATTTTTAGCAACCAAATTTCTCAACAGAACTGGCTGTGACATATGTAGTTAGTCACTGTGTGGCAGAAAATTCTTGACTGTAGTTCTATTTGAAACTGGCCAGGGTGTAATAAAAAGGTGCACCATTACAGCTAGCTAGTCATGAGTTGTCTCGAGCAAAACAGTCTCAAACCGGTTTTAGGGTGATGTTTGTAGTTCCGATGCATCAGGTTGAGTCAAGTGGAAATGATGATGTGGGGCCCCATCTTCTTTCCGGAAAGTTCAAAGACTGCTGTTAGGAATCGTTATTATTCCTTGTGGAAAAGTTACACATCAATATTAAAGTAAAATTTTCAAGTTTTAAGGTATGCATTAGGGAAAGACAACAATAAGCATTAAAAGTATGTGAGAAAATTAGGATTTCAGAGAGAAAATTGCATAAGATATGAGTCCCCAGATTTTGTTTCTTCTGCCTTACACCAATTGGCTTCTTGATTTAAGGCAGAAACCATGAATTTAATCTTAACAACATGCTTGAATTTAGAGAAGGAAAGCCAAATCCAACTCCAAAGCCAGCATTGGTTTACAAAATTTGGGACTTCAGGAATACTAGATAATAGAGAGAAATAGATTTCTATATAGAAATAGTTTACTACAATTAATTTTTTTTTTTTTTTTTTTTTTTTTTTTTTACCATATATCAGATTCTGCTTCCTTAAGTGATTGTTTCTGAAAAGCTGTCTTCTCTTCTGTAGGCACCTACATGTTCAGTGTCTTTTGGCTGTTTGATGATAGGTTTTCTCTGTTTTCCTGTAAAAACAAGAACAGAACACTTCCCCTACCTTTGAGAGGCCTCCGCACACCTCATAGGACCTAGTTTGTTGGATGACTTGTCATTTCTCTTCATTAAGATGCTTCTCTTGTTCAACTCGGATCTTGATTAACTTAGATGGTATCCATAGTTTTTCTTCTCCTGTAGATACAAATGCAAAACCCCTACCCCAACGTAACACATATCCTGCTTTCCATTCTGAGGTCAGTACATCCTTGAAATACACTGGCTGATTTAGTTCAGAAGTTTTTTCTATTGTCCAGTGTCTTTCTGCAGCTGTTTTTCCTTTTTCATCAGCATTAAGAAAGTTTAAAGTTAATAAAGCATTATGTAATCTGTGTTTGGGTGTTTTGGTTCCTCCTGCCTGTTTATGGAGCATTTCTTTTAAAGTACGATTGGATCTCTCAACCACTGCTTGTCCTGTAGGATTGTGTGGTATACCAGTTATGTGCTTTATCTTGTAATACTCAAAAAACTGTTTCAATTTGCTGGAGACATATGCTGGAGCATTGTCAGTTTTTATTTGTGCAGGTATGCCCATAATGGCCATTACCTCTAAAAGGTGCGTTATAACAGAATCAGCCTTTTCAGAGCTCAGAGCAGTAGCCCACTGAAACCCTGAAAATGTATCTATAGTGTGATGTACATATTTTAATTTTCCAAATTCTGCAAAATGAAACACATCCATTTGCCATATTTCATTCCTATTTATACCTTTAGGGTTACTGCCTGGTGGTAAAGGAGTTTGGCTATAGAATGAGCAAGTAGGACATTTCCTTACTATTTCCTTGGCTTGTTCCCAAGTGATAGAAAAATCCTTTTTTAAACCTTTGCTGTTCACGTGGTGTTTCTTATGAAACTCTGAGGCTTCTAGCACACTTCCTATCAATAAACGATCAATTTCATCATTGCCTTGTGCTAGAGGACCTGGCAGACCCGTATGGGATCTGATGTGTGTTATATATATAGGATGAGTCCTCTTTCTGATAGTATCTTGTAACTGTATAAACAATGAAGTTAATTCTGTATTGTCAGGAATAAATTCTGCAGTCTCAATGTGTAAAACGACTCTCTCTGCGTATTGAGAGTCAGTAACTATATTGAGGGGGTTCTTTAAAATCCATAAGTACCATGAGAATGGCATACAATTCTGCCTTTTGTACAGAATTGTAAGGGCTTTGAACCACTTTACTAATATTTCCTGATTTATATCCTGCCTTACCTGATTTATTTGCATCAGTGTAGAATGTATGAACTCCAGAAATAGGTGTTTTTCTTACAATGCGTGGAAGAATCCAAATCGTTTTCTTTATGAATTTGATTCTCTCAGTTTTGGGATAGTTGTTGCTAATTGTTCCCAAAAAGTTACTGCAAGCTCTCTGCCAATATTCGTTATCTTTCCATAAGGAAGAAATTTCCTCATTAGTTAAAGGTACTATAATTTCTGCTGGGTCCCTTCCTATTAGCTGACGAAGTCTTAATTTACCTTTTATAATCAAGTCAGAGATCTTTTCTATATATGTTTTCAGTTTTTTATTCTGTTTATGTGGTAGGAATATCCATTCTAATATGATATCTTCTCTCTGCATCAAAATCCCTGAAGGATATTCTCTAGATGGTAATATAACCAGAATACAGTCTAGGTTTGGATCCACACGGTCCACATGTGCTTCTAGTATCCTCTTTTCTACCCATTCTAATTCCTTCTCAGCTTCAGCTGATAGTATTCGTGGACTATTCAAGTCCTTATCTCCTTTTAGGGCCATTTTCAAGTTTTTCAAATCATGCCCTTCTACTCCAATTATGGTTTGCAGTTGAGAAATCTCTCCTAGTAATTTTTGAAGATCATTAAGAGTCTGGTAGCGATCTCTTCTGATCTGTACTTTTTGTGGTCTAATTTTCTGTAGACCTATTTTATATCCTAAGTAGTTGATAGACTCTCCTTTTTGTATTTTTTCAGGTGCAATTTGTAATCCCCAGCGAGGTAAAACTTCCTTTACTTTCTCAAACATTTTTTCTAATATTTCTCCTTTAGAGTCAGCTAACAATATATCATCCATGTAATGATAGATTATGGATTGTGGAAACTGTTTACGAATTATTTCTAACGGCTTTTGTACGAAATATTGGCACAGGGTGGGGCTATTTAGCATTCCCTGTGGCAAAACCTTCCATTGATATCTCTTCACCGGTTGAGAATTGTTATAATTAGGTACCGTGAAGGCAAATTTCTCTTTGTCTTGTTCTTGTAAAGGTATAGTGAAGAAGCAATCCTTTAAATCAATAACTATAATAGGCCATTCTTTGGGTATCAAAGAAGGCAAGGGCATTCCAGGCTGTAGAGAGCCCATTGGCTGGATAACTTTATTGATGGCTCTCAGGTCTGTAAGCATTCTCCATTTACCAGATTTCTTTTTGATCACAAATACAGGAGAATTCCAAGGGCTGGTTGATTCCTCAATATGTCCAGCATTTAGCTGTTCCTGAACCAGGCTTTCTAAAGCTTCTAACTTCTCAGAGGTCATAGGCCATTGTCCTACCCAGACAGGTTCCTCTGTTAGCCATTTTAAAGGTAGGGCTTTTGGTTCCTCTGTTTGTTCAGCATTTGTATTTTGTTTTTGTACTGCCTGGATATTTGGTCTCTGTCTTGTATAGTACTTAACAGTATTCTTTCCACAATCATGAGGTCGTCTATGGTTCCTATCTAATACAGGAGGAATGTTAATCTGTGTATTCCATTGCTGTAATAGATCACGACCCCATAAATTTATCACTACATCAGCCACATATGGTCTCAACCTCCCTCTCTGTCCTTCTGGTCCTATACAGTCAATCCATCTCGTGCTTTGTTTTACCTGAGCCAGGGTTCCAATCCCTAAGAATTGAACATTTACCTCATGCAGGGGCCATCTTTGAGGCCAAGATTTATTAGATATGATAGTTACATCAGCTCCAGTGTCCAAGAGACCCTCAAACAGTCTATTATTCATCTTAACTATCAATCTAGGCCTATGACTATTTATAGCAGTTTGCCAAAATATACGTTTTTCATTTCCTTCTGTCATGTTTGATTCAACTTCCGTCACTAGTTCGTCATCCAGAGCAGTATGAGTTTTTATAATAGGCACAGAATTTTCTAATTGTCCTGTGGGAGATTGTCTTCCACTGTGACTGGGAATGTTCGAACCACCTGTGATGTGGGGGCCTTCGAGAGGCCCCCCAAGGAGTTTCCCGATGGTAAAGGGTTTCCTTGCTTGTCTCTGGTCGATCTACACTCATTTGTCCAGTGTCTGCCTTTGCCACACCTTCTACATAACCCAGAAGGCTGAGGCCTTCTGTTTGATTCATTCCTGGGGGGTGTTACTTCTAGGGAAGCTTTGCCTACAATTTCTTTTTAGATGTCCTATCTTACCACAGTTATAACATCTGACATTATGATATCTTTTCAAACCTTTGGGGATGGCTTCTCCTACCCAAGCTTCTAAGTCACCATAGTAAGGAACTCTGTTATCTTGATATCTTCTCTGACCTTTAGATATGGCTTCTCCTATCCATGCTTCAGTCTTATTGTCATTATACTCAATGTTGCCTGTATATAGGACCCATTCATCCAAGGGTGCTGATCGCATTTTTAAAGGCCAAAGCACCTGTTTGCATTGAGGATTCGCATTCGTATAAGCTAAAGATTCTATGAGTATTCGCCTAGCATCTATGTCTGCTATCTCTAATTGTACTGCCCTAGATAATCTTTCTAAAAAGATACTAAAACGTTCTCTAGGTCCTTGCTTTATCTTGGTATAAGGTTCTATCCTCTCTCCTAATTCATGAACCTTATCCCAAGCATTCAAAGCTGCTGTACTGCATAGAGACAAGATGTGTTCATCATAGGCAGCTTGGGTTTCTGGGTCAGCATAGAGACCCTCACCAAGAATTTTATCTTGGGGAGCTTTATACCCTTTCTTTAAGCCCTGAAGTTCAAGAGCTTTTGCTTCCTCTCTCCGTAAAGCCCTCCATTCTATTTGAGAGGCGCTTTCAAGGACAGCTGATATTAATTGATCCCAATCCTTAGGGGTTACCTTGTTATTCCATGCCCATGATTCTACTAATTGCTTCACATAAGGTGAATGCATGCCATAAGAGACTACTGCTTCCTTTATACCTTTTAAATCTTTCATACGTATTGGTTCCCACTGATATGCAACGACACCTTTTGGATGTTTCTTCGTTGCTGGCTTTTCATGAATAGATACAGGGAAAGCTCCCCCTGACCCTAAATGGTGTGGAAAATTTTAAATCTTTTTCATGCCCTATTACCTGTAGTTCTTCTTCTGATGTATCAGACTGAAGGTCTTCTAAAGCCTGAAATCTATTCACCATTGTTTCTTTGAGTGTCTGAACTTCTTGAATCAAATAACTTTCTAGAGACTTCATTGTATCAGTCAGTTTCTTACTTTCTCCAACTACAAATGATTCCATGTTTTTAATCTTATCATCCTTAGATATTATCTGAATGGCGTGTAAACTGCCTTCCAGAAACAATGTTCTATCTGCTAGCTTGTCATTATCCTCAGACATGGAAGAGATTCTGTCATCTAGTCTTTCTATCTGATGTTCCAGTTTTTTAAACTTATTAGTAGCTTCCTCCGACCAGGAGTGGGCTGTTTCTGCTAGTTTGTTAATGCATTGCATTGTTTCTGTTCTGGTTATTGAAGTATCTGACATTAAACAAATTATACCTTTCAGCTCGCCAACGCCATCTTCAATATTCTGAATCTTTCTTTCTATATTTTCTATGCTTTGAATTCTATCATTTTCAATGTTTCGAATCTTAGTCTCTATGCTTTGAATTCCATCATTTTCAATGTTTTGAATCCTTGTCTCTATGCTTTGAATTCTATCATTTTCAATGTTTCGAATCTTTGTTACTAAGTCTCCCATAGTTTGTACAAGTTCCTTATTGTTTGCTGTAATCTCAAACCATTTCTTTAAGAATATCATGTTAATGATGAAACCCATTGCTATTACAAAATAAAAGTATATATTGGTCCAGTCATAAGTTTCTTCTGCTAAAATCCCTTCTACATATGAAGTAAAATAATTCCTAAAGTTCTGCATAGTAAAATTATCTGCCATAGTTATAGAACAATTTATCTCAGATTTTATATCAGCTTAAATTGCAAAGGATGTTACAATTACCTTAGGTGTAATTCTGCTGTCCTGGAACTTTGATGCTTTTAGTTGTAGATCTCAGCTTGTGGTAGCTACGCCTGGAGGTGTGTCATCAAATAGCGCCTAGCCGCCCAGGCTCGTCTGATCCCGGTTCCTGTAAAAAGTTCTTAACAAACTATGGCAAGCAGAATTTTGTTAAAAGGGGACTTTTGGAGTTACTTGTAACACAAGACGAAACGCGTGCAAGCCGGGCGGGTGCCGCCGGGCGGGTGCCGCCCGGGTGGGTGCCGCCAGGCGGGTGCCGCCCGGGCGGGTGCCGCCCAGAGGCTCTGCGCGAATGCAAAGTCCCGTGCGGAAATGGGCAAAAAATGTTAAGCGGTAAGTGCCTTCTCAGGTCTGCTTTAGCGGCAAAGATCTCCTTTGCAGTAAGGAAGAGGCAAATGTCCCAAAGCTGTGGTGAGTCCACCTGGTTAAACCCTGCCCGTTGGGGAAGGTGGGGGAGGGGGGGGGCGGCTTCTGCCGCCTGGGGGCAAAACCCAGGTAAATTCCGCTTCTGACACCAGATATTGCGGTAAATAAGGGTCAGGATAAACAAATAGGCCGAATAGATGTTTATTCAGGGAGAAATAACTTACAACCTAGACAGATGAACACCAGGAAATTCAACCCGATCCTCTCCTGTCCGAGTCACGCCAGAAAAAGAGCGCCTTCCTGGCCCCCTCCGACCTCCTTCCTCAGGTCACCTCCGCCCATAGCTCCACCCCCCAATGGGCGTGGTCAGTGCTACAGAAGGACTACCTCACTACATGGGACCTCTTCAAACTTAGAAGCTTATGTAAGGCAAAGGACACAGTGGACAAGACCAAACCGCAGCCCACAGACTGTTTTGTGCATGGCAATAGACACAGGTCTAATTTTAGTCTTCTACACTCCCATCATCCATTTGTACCAGCACCATTTTGATGGGAGATGTCATTCTGAAAATATGTTTCTCATACTGGTTAATGAATAAAGCACTGTTGGACAATAGGACAGATAGATAGGCGGGACTAGGAGATAAGGAGGAAAGAGGGAGGAGGAAGGAGGAGTCAAGATGGTGAGACTGGGGAAACAAGATGCCTGCCCTCGTTTCCCCGGCAAGAAGAGACACCGTGACAATACATAGATCAACAGAAATGGGCTAATACTTAAGACAGAGGTAGCCGACAAGAAACTAGTACCTGGCCAACAGCATTATATCAAATACAGAGTCTCTGTATATTAATTCGTGCTGGTGCGGTGGAGGGACAAGACCAGCCCTGGGCTGAAAACCTTACTCACCATTTGTTGAAGAATCTTTCCTCATTCCATTGTACACTTTTAGCTGTTTTGCCAAAAGTCAGGTGTTCGTATGTGTGTGGGTTAATATCAGGATTTTCTATTCGATTTCCTTGAGCTACTTGTCTATTTTTGTGCTAATACCAGGCTGTTTTCAGGACTATAACTCTGTAGTAGATCTTAAAGTCAGGGATAAAGATGCATCCTGAAATTCCTTTATTATACAGGTTGTTGTGGCTCTTCTGATTCTTTTGTTTTTCGATATAAAGTAGATTATTACCCTTTCAAGGTCAGTGAAGAATTGTGCTGGGATTTTAATGGAGATTTCATTGAACATGTAGATTGCTATTGGTAAGATTGCCATTTTTACTGTTTTTTCTACCTATCCATGAGATTGGGAGATCTTTACATTTTCTTGTATTTTCTTTAAAGACACAACTTGTTATTATATAGGTCTTTCACTTGTTTGGTAATTGTTACCCCAAGATACTTTATGATGTTTGTTGCTATTGTGCAGGGTGATGTTTCTCTAATTTCTTTATCAGCCCCTTTGTTGACTGAATATGGAATGGCTACAGATTTTTTTTATTATTATTATTTAATCTTGTATCTTCATACTTTGCTGAAGGTATTTTTCAGATGTAGGAGAAACCTGGTAGAGTCTTTTGGTTGCTTATGTAAACTATCATATCATCTGAAAATAAAGTTTGAGTTCTTCCTTACCAATTTGTATCCCCCTTGATCTCCATTTCTTGTCTTATTTCTTTAGCTAGCCTTTCAAGTAAAATAATGAAGAGATATGGAGCGATAAGGCAGCCTAGTCTTTTTCCTGTTTTTATATGAATCGACTTAATCTTCTCTACATTCAGCTTTATATTTGCTCTGGGTTTACTATATATTGTTTTTATTATGTTTACATAAATTCCTGTTATCCCTGATCTCCCCAAGACCTTTAAAATAAAGGATGTTGAATATTGTCAAAGGGTTTTTCTGCATCTAGGGAGATGATCATGCCACTTTTCATTTTCAGTTTGTTTATGTAGTGGTATATTTGATATATTTTCATATGTGAAACCATCTCTACAATCCAAGGATGAAGCATACTTCATCATTGTCAGTGATTTCTCTGATACAATCTTTTTTTTTATTTATAATTTTTTATTTAATTTTATATTACAAAGACCAATTAAATGAAAACAAACATTTATACACAATATTTGGGAATTTGGGCGTCGTTCTTTCCAAACTACTTCCTGCTGGTAAAGGGTGCTGTCTTGGGGGATTCGAAGAAGATTCACATATCCTAGCTGGCGTCTGTAGGGCTGTTTTGTCCAGCTGTTTTGAATGTAGGATTAGCTTGTACTCTGTTTTAGGCAGTCTGGCGTGATCAAACCTCATTAGTCTGGAAGGAATCCACATCTTTTCATTTGCTGTGGAAACAAAAATAGAAATCCTTTTCCCCAGTAACTTGTTCTTCAACTTAAATTTTGGAGTCAAAGCATTTTTTTTTTTTAATTTATTAGTTTACATGTCGATCCCAGTTCTCTGTCCCTCCCTAACTCCCTCCCCTCCTCTCTCCCTCCTTCCCTCCCTTTTGCCTTCTCTGCCCTCTCACATGCACTCTAAACACCCTCTCCTCCCAACCCCCCACCACAATTCCATATGTATGGGAATGCCATCCAGTTGGGGTCATGTAGATGTGACAGGTCCTGTAAAGTAGGGACTAGGGCTTCTCTCCTGTCTCTAGAATAAGGCAGTTATCCCTCCATGGGGGATATGTTTGCAAAGTCCTTTTGTGCACCAGGGATACATCCTGGCTCCACTGTCTGAGGTCTCTTAGACTGCACAGACCTTCTGGCTGAGACCCATATTCAGGGGGGCCCGAGTCAGTCCCCTGCTGGCTTCCCAGCTATCAGTCTAGTGGCCCTTAGCACCTCCTTGTTCAGGTAAGCTGTCTCTATATGATTCTACCACATGTTCTTGTCCTCTCCATCTTCTTCTGGGTTCTAGTTCGACTCAGTGTTTATGTATGGCTGTTTGCTCCTATTTTCAACAGGCATTAGTTGAGGGCTCCATGGAGAAGTTAGTTGTTGATCTCACTCTCCGGGAAGGGCATTTATGATAGCCTTTTCATGGAAGCTGAGATTGTTAGTTGGGAGCAGTATTGTAGTTCTCTCGACCTTTCTTTGTGTTCAACTTTATCTTCAAACCAATATTGGCTCCCTCTTTTATGTTCTCTCCCTCTGTCTCTGTCTCTCTCTCTCTCCTATCTTCCATTCCTAACCAGTCTCAATCCTCCTGGTCGCACATGACTTTGTCTCCTCTCCCTCATTTTCTCACACTTCTCTCTCCATTCGCTGTCCTCCCCCACTTCACCTGAGCTCTGGGGGACTTGTCGCTTCCCAGTTCTGTGAGGGATTTTATATGAATCTTTTAGAATACACCTTGTATCCTATTTCCTCTGGTGATGTGGATTATAGGCTGATGATCGTTTGATCTAGTTCTAAAATCCATATATGAGTGAGTACATACTGTGTTCCTCTTTTTGTGACTGGGTTACCTCATTCAGGATGGTTTCTTCAAGTGCCATACACTTGCCTGCTAATTTCAGGATACCATTATTTTTTTCTGCAGAGTAGTATTCCATTGTGTAGATGTGCCACATCTTCATTAACCATTCTTCAATTGAGGGGCATCTAAGTTGCTTCCAGGTTCTTGTAATTACAAATAGTGCTGCTATGAACATAGTTGAACAGATGTCTTTGTTGCATGGATGTGAATCCTTTGGGTATATGCCTAAGAGGGGGATTGCCGGGTCCTGTGGTAAACTAATTCCCATTTTCCTGAGGAACCGCCATACTGATCTCCAAAGTGGCTGTATGAGTTTGCACTCCCACCAGCAGTGGAGGAGTGTTCCACTTTCTCCACATCCTCTCCAACATAAGTCATCACTGGTGTTTCTAATTTTAGCCATTCTGGCAAGGGGTAAGATGGTATCTCAAAGTTGTTTTGATTTGCATTTCCCTGGTAGCTAAGGATGTGGAGCATTTTCTTAAGTGTCTTTTTCAGCCTTTTTGATTTCCTCCATTGAGAATTCTATCTTCAGTTCTGTACCCCATTTTTAAATAGGGTTATTTGGTGTTTTGTTGACTAGTTTCCCGAGTTCTGTGTGTATTTTGTAGATCAGCCCTTTGTCGGATATAGGATTAGTGAAAATCTTTTCCCAGTCAGTGGGCTGCCACTTGGTCTTGTCAACTATGTCCTTTGCCTTGCAGAAGCTTCTAAGTTTGAAGAGGTCCCATTTAATAATTGTTTCTTTCAGTGTCTTTGCCCCTGGAGTTATGTTCAAGACACGGTCTCCTATATCAATTTGTTCATGGGTACCTCCTACTTTCTTTTCTAAGAGGTTCAATGTGGCTGGATTGATGTTGAGGTCTTTGATCCATTTGGACTTGAGTTTGGTGCATGGCGACAGACATGGGACTATCTGCAGTCTTCTACACACCCACATCCAATTGTGCCAGCACCATTTGTTGAAGATGCTGTCTTTGCCCCATTGTATAATTTTAGCTGTTTTGTCGAAAATCAGGTGTTCATAGGTGCGTGGATTAATATCAGAATTTTCAATTTGATTCCATTGGTCTACCTGTCCATTTTTATGCCAATACCAGGCTGTTTTCAGAACTATAGCTCTGTAGTAGAGCTTAAAGTCAGGAATGGTGATGCCTCCTGATGTTCTTTTATTGTAAAGGGTTATTTTGGCTATCCTGGGTCTTTTGTTTTTCCATATAATGTTGATTATTATCCTTTCAAGGTCGGTGAAGAATTGTGGTGGGATTTTAATGGGGATTGCATTGCATCTGTAGATTGCTTTTGGTAAGATAGCCATTTTTACTATGTTTATTCTATCTAACCAAAAGCATGGGAGATCTTTCCATTTTCTGGTAACTTCTTTAATTTCTTTCTTTAGAGTCACAAAGTTCTTATTATATAGGTCTTTTACTTGTTTGGTAAGCATTACACCAAGATAGTTTATGTTGCTTGTGGCTATTGTAAAGGGTGATGTTTCTCTGATTTCTTTCTCTGTCTCTTTGTCATCTGAAAAAAATAGGGCTACTGATTTTTTTGAGTTTATCTTGTATCCTGCTAGTTTGCTGAAGGTTTTTTTCAGCTGTAGGAGTACCCTGGTAGAGTTTATTGGGTCGCTTATGTAAACTATCATATCATCTGCAAATAGAGACAGTTTGACTTCTTCCTTTCCAATTTGTATGCCCTTGATCTCCTTTTGTTGTCTTATAGCATTACCTAGAACTTGTAGTACGATATTGAAGAGATATGGAGAGAGAGGACAGCCTTGTCTTGTTCCTGATTTTAGAGGAATTGGCTTAAGTTTCTCTCCATTCAGTTTGATGTTGGAAGTTGGTTTGCTGTATATTGCTCTTATTATGTTTAGGTATGTTCCTGTTATCCCTGACCTCTCCAATACCTTTATCATGAAAGGGTGTTGAATTATGTTGAAGGCTTTTTCCGCATCTAGGGAGATAATCACATGGTTTTTCTTTTTCAGTTTGTATATATGGTGGATCACGTTGATAGATTTTTGTATGTTAAACCATCCCTGCATTCCAGGGTTGAAGCCTACTTGATCATGGTGGATGATTTCAGTGATGTATTCTTTAATTAGGTTTGCCAGTATTTTAATGAGTATTTTTGCATCGATGTTCATTAGGGATATTGGTCTGTAGTTTTCTTTCTTAGTTGTGTCTTTGTGAGGTTTGGGTACCAAAGTTATTGTGGCCTCATAAAAAGAGTTTGGCAATAAACCTTCTGTTTCTATCTTGTGGAACAGTTTGAGGAGTTGTGGTATTAGTTCTTCCTTGAATGTCTGGTAGAATACTGCGCTGAATCCATCTGGCCCTGGACTTTTTTTTTTTTTTTTTTTTGGAAGGCTTTTGATGACTGCTTCTATTTCATTGTGGGTTATAGGTCTATTTAAGTTGTTTGTCTGTTCTTGATTTAATTTTGGTAAGTGATAGTTATACAGAAACTTGTCCATTTCCTTTGAATTTTCACTTTTTGTTGAATACAGATTTTCAAAGTATGATCTGAAAATTGTCTGGATTTCCTCTGTATCTGTTGTTATGTTCACCATTTCGTTTCTGATTTTGTTAATTTGCATGTTCTGTCTCTGCTTTTTCGTTAATTTGGATAAAGGTTTGTCTATCTTGTTGATTTTCTCAAAAAACCAACTCTTTGTTGCATTGATTTTTTTGTATTGTTTTCCTGGTTTCTATTTTGTTGATTTCAGCCCTCAAGTTGATTATTTCCTGGCATCTACTCCTGCGGGGGTGAATTCGCTTCTCTCTGTTCTAAGGTTTTCAGTTGGGCTGTTAATTCTTTTATGTGACTATCCTCTGTTTTCTTCATTTGGGCACTTAGTGCAATGAACTTCCCTCGTAGCACTGCTTTCAAGCTGTCCCATAAGTTCGGGTATGTTGTATCCTCATTCTCGTTGATTATTAGAAAGTCTTTAATTTCTTTCTTTATTTCTTCTTTGACTCAGGAGTGGTGCAATTGCACATTGTTACGTTTCCATGAGTTTGCAGGTTTTCTGCTATTTGTGTTGTTGTTGAATTCCAATTTTAAAGCATGGTGGTCCGATAAGATACAGGGGACTATTCCTATTCTCTTGTATCTGTTGAGGTTTGTTATGTCTCCTAGTATGTGGTCGATTTTAGAGAAGGTTCCATGTGGAGCAGAGAAGAAGGTATATTCTTTTGTCTTTGGATGGAATGTTCTATAGATGTCTGTTAACCCCAGTTGAGACATAACTTCTGTTAATTCTTTTGTTTCTTTGTTGAGTTTCTGATTTGTGGTCCTGTCTAGTGTTGAGAGTGGTGTATTGAAGTCTCCCATTATAAGTGTGTGAGGTTTTATATGAGCTTTGAGTTTTAGTAGTGTTTCTTTTACGAATGTGGGTGACTTTGTATTAGGGGCATAGATGTTCAGAATTGAGACTTTTTGTTGATGGATTTCTCCTGAGATGAATATGAAATGACCGTCTTCATCTCTTTTTCCTAATTTTGGTTTGAAGTCTAACTTGTTAGATATTAGGATAGCTACGCCTGCTTGCTTCTTATTTCCATTTGATTGGAAAATCTTTCCAAACCCTTTTCCCTGTGGTAAAGTCTATCTTTGGAGCTAAGATGTGTTTCTTGTATGAAGCAGAAGGATGGATTCTGTCTTTGTATCCATTCTGTTAGCTTGTGTCTTTTTATAGGTGAGTTAAGACCATTAATGTTGAGGGTGAGTAAGGTCCATTGATTGTTGATGCTTGTTTGATTTAGGTTTGTTGTTGGCAGTGGTATTGTGAATATATTTGTTCTGCTTCACCCTAGGTTTCTGGTGTAGTTGGATTATCTGTTGCCTACATTTTTTTGTGGGCGTAGTTACCTTCCTTGGGTTGGAGTTTTCCTTCCAATACTTTCTGTAGGGCTGGATTTGTAGATACATATTTGGAAAATCTGGTTTTGTCATTACATATCTTGTTCTCTCCATCTATATTGATTGAGAGTTTTGCTGGATATAGGAGCCTAGGCTGGCATCTGTGTTCTCTTAATACTTTTAGAACATCTATCCAGGACCTTCTGGCCTTGAAGGTTTCCATGGAGAAGTCAGGTGTAATTTTGATAGGTCTGCCTTTATATGTTACCTGTCCTTTTTCCTTCACTGCTCTTAATATTCTTTCTTTATTCTGTATGCTAGGTGTTTTGATTATTATATGTCGAGGGGTCATTTTTCTTAGGTCCAGCCTATTTGGGTTTCGGTATGCTTCTTGTACTTTCATGGGCATGTCCTTCTTCAGATTTGGAAAGTTTTCCTCGATGATTTTGTTGAATATGTTTTCAGCACCTTTGAGCTGGGCTTCCTCACCTTCCATTGGGGAAGTACCATCGAGAGAGGGAAGAGACACCACCAACACCTACTGGAAGAAACTATGGGAAGAAGGCAATACAAGAGAACACCTAACAACAGAAAGACAAACATGACACCACCAGAATCTAGGGAGTCTATACCAACTAGAATGGAACACAACAACAAAGCAGAGGAAGCAGAAGGGTACAACTTAAAAATCACCATCATAAAAATGATAGAGGCCCTCAAAGAAGATGTGAGAAAATCCCTTAAAGAAATGGAGGAAAAAACAAACAAAAAAGTGGAAGAAATGAACAAATTCCTTAAGGAAAGTACAGAAAGCCAAGAAAAAACAATTAATCAGGTGAAGGAAACGGTTCAAGACTTGAAAACTGAAATTGAGAAAATAAAGGCAACACAAATGGAAGGAAGGCTGGAAATTGAAAAGCTGGGCAAAAAATCGGCAACGAAGTACACAAGCATAATCAATAGAATTCAAGAGATGGAAGAGAGAATCTCAGGCGCAGAAGATAAACTAGAAGAAATAGATTCATCGACCAAAGAAAATCATAAATCTCTGATATAATCTTGGATTCGGTTTTCCTATATTTTCTTGAGTATTTTCGCATCAATGTGCATGAGGGATATTGGTCTGTAATTTTATCTCTCATTTGTGTCTTTGTGTGGATGTGTATTAAGGTGATTGTAGCCTCATAAAAAGAGTTTGGTAATGAACCTTCTATTGTGTGGAACAATTTCAGGAGTATTAATATAGCTCTTCCATGAATTTTTGGTAGAATTCTTCACTGAAGAAGACATCTGGCTCTGGGATTTTTTATGTTGGAAGGCTTTTCTTTATTACTCCTAATGTGTTAGTTGTTATAGGTCAATTTAAGTTGCTTGTCTATTCTTGATTTAATTTTGGTAAGTAATAGTTATCCAGAAATTTGTTCATATACTTTGAATTTTCAAATCTTGTGGAATATAGGTTTTCAATATATGACCTTAAAATTGTTTGGATTTCCTTGTTATCTACCACTTTTTGTTTCTGATTTTGTTAATTTCCATGTTCTCTCAACGCTTTTTCATTAGTTAGGATAAAGGTTTGACTAACTTGTTAATTTTCTTGAAAAACCAAGTTTTTCTGGCATTGAATTTTTGGATTGTTTTCCTGTGTTCTACTTTATTGTTTATTGGAGACCCCATTTCTTTTTGGCTCTGCCGCCTGTCCTACAACTATATCTTGTAGACCAGGCTGGTCTACAGAGATAAGCTTCCATCTGCCTCCTAAGCTCCAGCATTAAATGCATTTGCCACCACCACCCAGCTATTGGTATCTTTTTAAATGTCTTCTTTAAACACATTCCTGCTTTTATCTCTATTTTGCTGCTCTCCTATGTTTCTTAGATTTTACTTATTTCATTCGTTTTCTCAAGTGATGTTGATTATTGATTTCTGTGTAGAGCAAAGTTTCTTCTAACTGTGGCTTGTCTTATGCTGTGTAATTGAGAATTGTTTTGAACTCGTAATCCTGGCTTCACCTGTACAGTGCTGGGAATAAAATCCTACACTTCGTTCCAGTTGGGCCCTTGCCTGGTCAGGGAGAAGGAAAATAGACCAGAAAATGAGTGAACTCCCAAGATCTCTGATTATTGTGGGGTCTTATAAATGAAGAGGGATTTGTGCAATGACTGAATTCATGTCCCACTTGGATACTGGTGGAGTCGCAATGCAGAAAGGGAGAGGCAGGATGGAAGCTGAGGTTTCCTCCTTCAACAGTAGTTGAGGTGAGCAATGTGGAATTAGATAATCATTCCTAGAAAATCCATCATTGTCTCACAGGTCAGTTTCTTGGAATCCACAGATGAGGGCTATCAAGACTTTGGATAGAGGAGTTGACTCCCACATGATTGTGGGAAACTCCCAGGTTCATCCCTTATTTAATCGCAGAGCAGAGTAGTACCATGTTTAAATGCTGAACTCTCATTGTGTATGCAGGGTTTTTAGAAGATATCACATATTTAATGTTGTACGGCTGCCTCAAAATAATGAAACAATTTAATAATTACATCTTTACATATTTAAGTCGTTGAACTTTTTCGTATCATCAATACCTGGGCAGACTTGCCAGATATGAAAGCGGATGCTTTCATCACGGATTTATAATATTCCATCAGTTATTCGTCAGACAATCATACTTTCTTGCCTGGTGAATTCTGTTGGCCTGACATCCTCACCGGTGCCTGAATCTCTGTTGTGTTGCGGCAGGACCTGAGGTAATTGGCCCATTCCTGGCATACCAGTAGTAGCCAAAATGTTGATATCAGCTGAAAAGGTGGCTGCAGCAGGGGCATCAACAGCATAGCTGAGGGAGAGATGTTCTTCCGTGTTCTGAGTCGTCATCCTTTTGCCGGGTCTCGGTGATGGTGCCGACCTCCTAGTGCCACTACATCTTCTAGACGTAGACCACAACCGACGTGAAGATGTGGAGGAAGAGCAAGTAGTCAACACCGAGACCACCATGCAGACCTTGGTAAAGTTCTTTTACTTCTCGGAGGGCACCATGCAATCTTCTGGACTCTATTCTCCAGCATTCCTAGTGGTCTGCAAGACGCATAGACATTCAGCACATGCTCTGCCCATGTCTACAAGT
The DNA here is from genome assembly GCF_943737965.1 of Phodopus roborovskii. Taxonomy (NCBI): domain Eukaryota; kingdom Metazoa; phylum Chordata; class Mammalia; order Rodentia; family Cricetidae; genus Phodopus; species Phodopus roborovskii. Next base: position 6,428 of record NW_026125507.1, on the reverse strand, counting down.
TTGCTAATTTGTCGCTGACAGATATTTGCAACCTAAAAATAATCGGTGATGGCATTGTCTGTCGTTTAAGTAATTTAAAGAACTAAATAAGTCAGTGATAGCTAACTGTCCCAATAAAGACGTGATGTAGCATTTAACTTGCAGGGAGGTATGGCCAGACTCCAGTATGAAGAATGTCATCATCATCCTTTGAAACCATGAATCATAAACTGTGATGATATTGCACATTAACGCCACAAGAGGGAGCTTTACGGGTCTCTTCATGGAATGGACAATTTTTGGTTTACATAATTACACTCATATTTACATTATCTTGGGGATAAACACAGATTGTCAATTTAAATACATCAATTATGTAATTAGGTGATCTGTGGCACCAGATTCCAAGTGTCATGGACGATATAATCATTGTTTTATATAACTAAATAATCAAATAATGAGTTCATGTAACATCATCCACTTCCCTAAGGTGGCTCCAAGCCAGGCTCATGAACAATGCTGTCGTGATTAATTTAAATATTTTAACTGCATAATTGATATTAAGATGGTCTATAATAATTGCCTCCCACATCGCGTCACCACAATCCACTGATCATGGATTATCTAATGTCCTATTTTAATAATCAAATAACAACTTAATCAGAGGATGAAATGGTCTGCTATGCTCCACACAATTGAGTCTCAGTTGACTCCCACATGATTGTGGGAAACTCCCAGGTTCATCCCTTATTTAATCGCAGAGCAGAGTAGTAACATGTTTAAATGCTGAACTCTCATTGTGTATGCAGGGTTTTTAGAAGATGTCACATATTTAATGTTGGATGGCTGCCTCAAAAGAGATGGACTGAAATCTAATAATCGCTAAGTCTACTCTAACAAACGGATTATCACCTTCCTGAAGGAAGTCAACAATGTCAAACTCACCTTTTTGATGAATAATCGTAGTCTTATTATCTTTTGCTCCATAGTTTTACTTCTGAGGAGAGAGAGTATTCATAAACAGAAGACTCTGAACTGTTTCTCCACAGACTATGTTCTCTGATGATTAGGTAATCTTGAATTTGGTAACCAGGAAAAGCTGTAGGCACACTTCCAGAGGTGTGGCTCTGACTTGGTTAGGCGAATCAAATGCTGTCATGAAAAGGTTTAGGAGATAGTTATCTTGGCAGACTGTAATGTCCCATGAGAACACTTTCTCAAAGCTGCTCTCTCGTCCTTGGCCCATGATACCAGGATACAGAATGCAAGGAGGGTTGCCAGGCAACATTTATGAACCAACATTCTGTCACATTCTAGTGCCCCTCCCACATGCTAAAAGGAGTATACCCACCGGTGAACTAACCCTACAGCCTCACTGAGTTTCTCACAAAAACAAAGCAGGGCTCTTTCTTTTGAGTTCTACATATTTACCCGTCTCTCAAGGTACAACATGCCTATAGTGACATAAGCATGAAAACAAAAGCATCATTGTGCCATTCAAGTACAATGATGAGTATTTTACTCTTGTTTTCAATTCTTCAATTTGCTAATTTCTAGAATGGAAACAATACAGTTAATCGCCTCTACCATAATCCTTTTCTCTTTATTGAAAATAAAATAAACTCCTCTTCATCCTCTTACCATTAGAGGAGCTTGATCCCTTGGTTTCTCAGAGTTGTTTAGATTTGCATTAGGCTGATGATTAAGGATTTTGAGCAGTGTCTTATGTTCCTTTCATTCATTTTGGATTCCTCAATTGACTGTTCTCTATTAAGTCCTGTACCCCGCTTTCTAAGATGGTTATTTAGAGTTATTTATTGTTGGTGGTGTGTCATGTTATCAGTCCGACAGAGTTCATGAGATGAGATTCCCTGATCAGGAGATTATACAGTTATTCCGTTTTTAAAATCGGTGGTCACTGTGTCCTTCATGGGTCAGTTATGTTGCAACCTCGCAGAAACTGATGATGCGAAATAGTACAGTTTCTAAAAATCGTGTAATCATCCGATTGTTAAAAACGTACTACTATGTAATCAGTAATCACTGTATGAGGCAGTGTCTCCCATTCTCTGGGCACTGCTTCTGGTACCGATCTGCTGCTGTGTCAATCCCACAGCAGCCACATGACAGATGACACCATCATTACTTACGCAATCAAGTTAGTCAATAATGGGATAGTCCTCCATACTTAACTTTCATAAGATGGAACCAAACTCCAGTGATTGTCAAGGAAGGAGTACTTAGATGATTAAATACTGCCACGTGATTAACTCCCATGGAGTAATGGCCCTACTCCAGTCAAGAAGAACAACATCTTCATCGATTCAAATAAGGAATATATAATGAAAAATGATTGAGTAATGTCATGGTGGTGCATACTTAAATCCCACATGGAGTAGTCAGACTGGTCTCTTCCTGGAATAATGATTTTTTTATAAAATTAAATTGATAATTATTTAGCTGGCGTTTTATACTAACACCGACGAGATGGCACCAAAGTCCTAAAACTATCGCTGATGTAATGACCTATTTACAGAGCTAAATGATGAAGTAATGAGATGATATTACTTCGTCTACTCAAAAAATCTGACTCCAAAAGGGACTTAGGGTCCATAATATTACCTGTATTTCAAATATGTTAATTAAGTGATGAATTATTATTTAATTTCCTAGTTTAACCGGTAAATAAGTAAGTATACTATTAGATGATGCGATGTTCTTGCACGATGGACTCCCCTAAGGAGGCTAAAAACTTTAGTGGTCACTGAATACATAATGACAGATTTTCATAATTCAATGAATAAATATTAATCTAGTGGATGGTGTTATATGCACGAAACCTAAAGATTGATCAATACTGAAGAGTCATTGAGTTCTTAATCATAGATTTGAACAATAAAGTGAATGAATGAAGAGATAATTTCTCATAATTCACCCCTAGACAGATATCAAAATGATATCAACATTGATTTAAATAAATAAATAATGAAATCACAAGAGACATTTTAACACCAACAAGGGGGCTCCAGACTCCACTCTTCCTGGAGTAGAAAAAGACAGATTTAAATAATGAAATCATCAGATTGTTAGATCGTCTGTCACACTTGAGTCACACAAGGTGGCACCACACTTCAGGGTTCACAGATTATATAATGAAACAATTTAATAATTACATCTTTACATATTTAAGTCGTTGAACTTTTTCGTATCATCAATACCTGGGCAGACTTGCCAGATATGAAAGCGGATGCTTTCATCACGGATTTATAATATTCCATCAGTTATTCGTCAGACAATCATACTTTCTTGCCTGGTGAATTCTGTTGGCCTGACATCCTCACCGGTGCCTGAATCTCTGTTGTGTTGCGGCAGGACCTGAGGTAATTGGCCCATTCCTGGCATACCAGTAGTAGCCAAAATGTTGATATCAGCTGAAAAGGTGGCTGCAGCAGGGGCATCAACAGCATAGCTGAGGGAGAGATGTTCTTCCGTGTTCTGTCTGAGTCGTCATCCTTTTGCCGGGTCTCGGTGATGGTGCCGACCTCCTAGTGCCACTACATCTTCTAGACGTAGACCACAACCGACGTGAAGATGTGGAGGAAGAGCAAGTAGTCAACACCGAGACCACCATGCAGACCTTGGTAAAGTTCTTTTACTTCTCGGAGGGCACCATGCAATCTTCTGGACTCTATTCTCCAGCATTCCTAGTGGTCTGCAAGACGCATAGACATTCAGCACATGCTCTGCCCATGTCTACAAGTTTCCTAATTTGTCGCTGACAGATATTTGCAACCTAAAAATAATCGGTGATGGCATTGTCTGTCGTTTAAGTAATTTAAAGAACTAAATAAGTCAGTGATAGCTAACTGTCCCAATAAAGACGTGATGTAGCATTTAACTTGCAGGGAGGTATGTCCAGACTCCAGTATGAAGAATGTCATCATCATCCTTTGAAACCATGAATCATAAACTGTGATGATATTGCACATTAACGCCACAAGAGGGAGCTTTACGGGTCTCTTCATGGAATGGACAATTTTTGGTTTACATAATTACACTCATATTTACATTATCTTGGGGATAAACACAGATTGTCAATTTAAATACATCAATTATGTAATTAGGTGATCTGTGGCACCAGATTCCAAGTGTCATGGACGATATAATCATTGTTTTATATAACTAAATAATCAAATAATGAGTTCATGTAACATCATCCACTTCCCTAAGGTGGCTCCAAGCCAGGCTCATGAACAATGCTGTCGTGATTAATTTAAATATTTTAACTACATAATTGATATTAAGATGGTCTATAATAATTGCCTCCCACATCACGTCACCACAATCCACTGATCATGGATTATCTAATGTCCTATTTTAATAATCAAATAACAACTTAATCAGAGGATGAAATGGTCTGCTATGCTCCACACAATTGAGTCTCAGTTGACTCCCACATGATTGTGGGAAACTCCCAGGTTCATCCCTTATTTAATCGCAGAGCAGAGTAGTAACATGTTTAAATGCTGAACTCTCATTGTGTATGCAGGGTTTTTAGAAGATGTCACATATTTAATGTTGGATGGCTGCCTCAAAAGAGATGGACTGAAATCTAATAATCGCTAAGTCTACTCTAACAAACGGATTATCACCTTCCTGAAGGAAGTCAACAATGTCAAACTCACCTTTTTGATGAATAATCGTAGTCTTATTATCTTTTGCTTCATAGTTTTACTTCTGAGGAGAGAGTATTCATAAACAGAAGACTCTGAACTGTTTCTCCACAGACTATGTTCTCTGATGATTAGGTAATCTTGAATTTGGTAACCAGGAAAAGCTGTAGGCACACTTCCAGAGGTGTGGCTCTGACTTGGTTAGGCGAATCAAATGCTGTCATGAAAAGGTTTAGGAGATAGTTATCTTGGCAGACTGTAATGTCCCATGAGAACACTTTCTCAAAGCTGCTCTCTCGTCCTTGGCCCATGATACCAGGATACAGAATGCAAGGAGGGTTGCCAGGCAACATTTATGAACCAACATTCTGTCACATTCTAGTGCCCCTCCCACATGCTAAAAGGAGTATACCCACCGGTGAACTAACCCTACAGCCTCACTGAGTTTCTCACAAAAACAAAGCAGGGCTCTTTCTTTTGAGTTCTACATATTTACCCGTCTCTCAAGGTACAACATGCCTATAGTGACATAAGCATGAAAACAAAAGCATCATTGTGCCATTCAAGTACAATGATGAGTATTTTACTCTTGTTTTCAATTCTTCAATTTGCTAATTTCTAGAATGGAAACAATACAGTTAATCGCCTCTACCATAATCCTTTTCTCTTTATTGAAAATAAAATAAACTCCTCTTCATCCTCTTACCATTAGAGGAGCTTGATCCCATGGTTTCTCAGAGTTGTTTAGATTTGCATTAGGCTGATGATTAAGGATTTTTGAGCAGTGTCTTATGTTCCTTTCATTCATTTTGGATTCCTCAATTGACTGTTCTCTATTAAGTCCTGTACCCCGCTTTCTAAGATGGTTATTTAGAGTTATTTATTGTTGGTGGTGTGTCATGTTATCAGTCCGACAGAGTTCATGAGATGAGATTCCCTGATCAGGAGATTATACAGTTATTCCGTTTTTAAAATCGGTGGTCACTGTGTCCTTCATGGGTCAGTCATGTTGCAACCTCGCAGAAACTGATGATGCGAAATAGTACAGTTTTTTAAAATCGTGTAATCATCCGATTGTTAAAAACGTACTACTACGTAATCAGTAATCACTGTATGAGGCAGTGTCTCCCATTCTCTGGGCACTGCTTCTGGTACCGATCTGCTGCTGTGTCAATCCCACAGCAGCCACATGACAGATGACACCATCATTACTTACGCAATCAAGTAAGTCAATAATGGGATAGTCCTCCATACTTAACTTTCATAAGATGGAACCAAACTCCAGTGATTGTCAAGGAAGGAGTACTTAGATGATTAAATACTGCCACGTGATTAACTCCCATGGAGTAATGGCCCTACTCCAGTCAAGAAGAACAACATCTTCATCGATTCAAATAAGGAATATATAATGAAAAATGATTGAGTAATGTCATGGTGGTGCATACTTAAATCCCACATGGAGTAGTCAGACTGGTCTCTTCCTGGAATAATGATTTTTTTATAAAATTAAATTGATAATTATTTAGCTGGCGTTTTATACTAACACCGACGAGATGGCACCAAAGTCCTAAAACTATCGCTGATGTAATGACCTATTTACAGAGCTAAATGATGAAGTAATGAGATGATATTACTTCGTCTACTCAAAAAATCTGACTCAAAAGGGACTTAGGGTCCATAATATTACCTGTATTTCAAATATGTTAATTAAGTGATGAATTATTATTTAATTTCCTAGTTTAACCGGTAAATAAGTAAGTATACTATTAGATGATG